>NW_027040719.1:1800000-2096450 GCF_037179485.1 Ochlerotatus camptorhynchus
GTTTTTTTTTTGATGAAGAATAATTTTTCCCGTTTTTCCCTGATAGATTTTTTCCCAGCCAACTCGGAAGTCACTTTCTGGTTGCCCGATTAAACAGTTGTAACAACACTTGCCAAAACATAGAATCATACTTGGCTAGTACTTGTGAAGCGCTTCGATTTTCATCTAAACAAACAATAGTGGAATTTAGAAAAATTCAATTAATTTTCAGCATTTTGTATACCAAACACTGTGATTAAATTTTCATGAAAAGACCCCTGCTAACTCAACTAAAACTGTCGACTCTGTAAGACCTGTTATTTCTCATTGCACAAGTTAAAAAATATGCGCTCCACAGCATACCCATAATCGCAAGTAAGTCACTGTATCTTATTATATATGAGAATATCGCCGAGAGTGCTGATCAAACATCATGCTGAAAATCGGCTGGATATTTTCATGCAACTTTTTATCATATGGATGAACATTGTTCATGCTAAAAAAAAGAATTGAGAGCTTGAATATGCTATTTATCAGGAGAAAACAGACAGGTAACTCAATGATCGACGAAGTGTTCATCCTACCAGCGGTTGAGTGTGTGAGGAATAAGACGCAGCAGATAAAAACAACCAAATCAATCAACACTGAGAGAAATTCAATGGCATTCGTAACCATTATCATTTGTCAGCAACCTTGTGTTAATGGATCTTTTATATCTGTTTGATTTAACATGGAATGTATTAAAGATGAATTTAATTATTTTAAGTTTCATTTGCATAATTTCTGATAAATTGTTCGTTGAATTTTTTAACTGACTGATTACGTTTTGCAAGATTGATATTGAGATTTCAAAATGTGAAAGATCTATTACATGTAGTAGTCTATCGTAGCCTGCAATTATTCTTCCCTCCCCCTTTTGAGAATCAACGCTCCTGCGTTGTCGGTGATATCGTAGATTTGGATGTATTTTTGATGGGATAGGATGAGGAGTGTGGATAGGATGCATGTGAATAAAATCCATTGACAATTTACCATCTCGTCTTCCTAAAATATAGATTGCATTAGTTCCGTTTTATATTTTCTTTATGAATTTCCCGTCCAGAGTCAGCAATGAGTGTTCTGCCTTTGTCTTCTGCAACTCGAAAAATATTTCTTCTTTGTTTTTTGTTTGATACCTTGAACTCTATTGTAGACTGTTTTATTTTCTTCTATGGGAGGTTGTTCTTCTCTACTTTTGTTATGGAAGGCTAAATTTTTACTTTGTGTTTTTTCATTTTCCAAAATAACCTCATCATAGAATTTGTTTCTCTCCTCTAGCATCAAATCAACGCTAAGAGGCCGCTCGTGTCCGGCCTTCAAACCAAAGAATACCTCTCTCGGTTTTAAACCGGTAGCTGAGTGAATCGTATTATTGTACAGAGTACAAGCTATTAGAAATATTTCTTTGTGAGAGAGATCCGCGTATTGCTGTTTAATGCATCGAAAGATTTCAGCTAATGTTGAGTGAAATCTCTCGATCATCCCGTTACTTTCGCTATGATTCGCGGGCACGAAGTGCATCTGAACGTTCAAATTATTTGCTAGCCCTCTTATCTCAGCTGATCGTAGAGCTGGTTCGTTGTCGCTTACGATCAAGCTTGGTGTGCCGTGTGTGGAAAATAGTTTGAGCAATGCTTTTCTTATGTCCGTAATTGTTCTTGATTTAATCGGAATTATGATGCCAAATCTTGAAAACTTGTCTATTGCTGTCAAAAATTTAAGGGGTTCAGATAAAAAGACATCAATGTGAAGTATTTCGAATGGTTTTTTTGTGTTCGGTGTGCTGCCTAAACGAATTTTGTATGGATGTCTGTCGTATTTATTTACGTTACAGACTTCGCATACTTTGATAAACTGTTCAATTTTAAATTTCATTTTCGGAAAATAATATCTCTTTAAAATTTGTTGTTTATTTTCCCAAACAACCCTGTGAGCTGTCTTATGTGTTTGTTCGATTATGAGGCCTTGCTCTTCAGGTGTTTTCAGATCTATTTATTAGAAGTTTTTGAGTTATGAGAACCTTAAAAGTTTTACATCTGCTGAAATAATTCTTGTATTCTATTTGGATGGTATTCATCACATTTTCAGGACACAAGATGCAATTTACTTTGTTCAAATCTATGTAATCTTTAAATATTCGTATTATTGCAGGTACACCAAAATTCAGTTAAGTTATAGTTCTACGGAATATTTTTGGAAATATTTGCTCATACGTATCCGGTTCATCCGGGCCAATCTTAAGAATGATCTGGTTGCTGTAGTAATTCAGAGCCAGTTCTGTACATTTTATAAATTCAGAATCATCTGTGTCTGCTGAGTGTACGCTCATATCATCAGATGAATCATTCTCGTTTACATTCAATTCATTGCGAATTCGGGATAAGCTATCGGCAACGGTGTTTTGTTTCCCGGGCCGGTATTTGATCTCATATTCGAATTCGCTGAGTGAAAGACGCCAGTGTACCAATCGATTATTGGTGTCTTTCAAATTTAATCCATATGTCAGCGGCTTGTGGTCTGTATACAAAGTAAACTTGCGTCCATACAAATATGGCCTAAAGTACTTACATGCCCACACTACTGCTAACAATTCTTTTTCGATCGCGGAGTATTTTTCAATGTCCTGGAAGCAAACGCTATCGGTTTATTGCTTCCGATCTGACCTTGTGAGAGGACTGCTCCAACAGCGAAATTTGAAGCGTCCGTTGTCAAAATAAAAGGTTTTGAGAAGTCAAGATAGTGTAAAATATCGCTTCCCGATAAAATTCTCTTGCACTTCTCGAAGGCTGCAACAAATTCCTTCGAGTGCGTAATCGATTCTCCTTTTCTCAAAGCATTTGTTAACGGTTTTGCTATCTTAGCAAAATCACGAATAAATTTCCTGTAGTATCCTATAATTCCTAGGAAACCACGGAGTTCTTTTTCATGCTGCGGAAGAGGCCAGTTTTGGATAATTTCGATTTTATCCGGATTTAGTTCTACAAATTGGTTTCCCGTATGTGAACCCTTTACATTTCGGACTGTTGTTGGTGTGGTATATCTGCAATTTTTCAAATTTACATGTTTTTCAGAGAGATAACTACGGTTGCTTCCTGAATCAACTAAGAATTTTAATTCCCCTTTGGTGGTATTTACAGTGATATAGGGAATGAAATTGTTTACGTCATCCCCGTGGCTTCGTGCCCCAGCTGAAAATTTAAGTCATCTATGGTTTACTGCTCAGTTTGGTTTGTTGCATTTTCACTGTTATCTGTCGTCAGCTCATGTGTCTCGATGGCATGAGTGTTTACGTCAGACTCTGTTGTTCGTCATAGTATTGGTCATATTCTGGATAGTAATAATTATAATCATAGCCGTAAACTTCTTCTACATGAAAGTTCGGCTTATTCATATAATTGATTTTATGAGTTCGGATAGAAGGTGATGCTGTACGTGGATGTTGGTTAGTTGAGGAAATAGGTTTGTGTGTGAATGAATTTTGAGTCGTTGGGAAAGGTCCAGGTCTGAATGGAATCGGGTTTGGATTCATTCTTTGGCTGGGGAAGTATGGTGGTCTGTTTGGTTGGGAAGATGGTTGGTTTTGGGGAAATCTGAATGGTTGTTGTGGAAAGGGTGCATTTGGAGAATGATACCTAGGAAATTGTCTAGGTTGTGGGAATCTGTGGGTTCGAATTTGAGTTGGATGTTGCTTGTTAGTTGTAGGAGTGTGTGTTTTAAAAGGATTTCTGACGTACGTGTAATTTGTTTCCTCTAAACAGAGTCTCAATGCTTCTTTAATACTTTTTGGAGCTTGAGCTCTAATTATGGGTCCTACAGGCTCTTTCAACCCTGCCACGAAAACTTTCAAACCAATTTCTTGGTAATATTTTGGCTTAGCGGTTCTAACATCCGCATTTTCTTCATTTAAATTGAGTTGATTGACCAAAAGTGTTACCATGTGTGCACTTTGCGGTAAAATTCCTCAAAGGTACCGATCTGGTAAAGCTTGAACAGGTCTCTAGTTAAAGAGACTTCGTCTCGCTTGTCGTTATAATGAGTTATTAAGCTAGCCTTAATTTCCTTCCATGAGAGGTCAGTACCGTACAGTTCCAAGACGGTATCTGCGTCTCCGATTATTTTAGACCGGATGATTTGCATCCAGACGTTAAAAATTGGTGAATTTTTAGCGGTTTCCAGCACTGGTAATATGCTTTCCACGCTTTTTAAAAATTGATGAAGTTTGATGGGATTTCCATCAAAAGTTTGAAGATCTCTCAACACCGACGGTGTTTGGAGACTTTTTAACACAGTTTCAACCGGTGTCATTGAATTGCTTGAATTTTGCATTGGGGCGTGCCCCTGATTGAAGATCGACGCAACTGGGTTGCGACGTCCCGAATTTCGCTGTGGAGGGCATCGATCTGCGCCTGCCACTGATAGTTCTCAGCGAAACCACTCACTTGCTCTGGATTATCATCGTTATCCCCGAGCTGTTCACTTTCACGTATTTCACGAATTTCACGCTCTGTTTGAGCCACTCTTTCCTGCTGCGAAGCAAAAAGGCGTTGTTGCCTTGTTTCTGGCATATTTTTAGAATAAAATCTGAGAATCACTAATGACTATTATTAAAACTAACTTTAAAAATTAACTCGTTTAGAGATTTCACTTTTTCAAATATTTATGAATCTTGATAAAATTGCTTGCTTAAAATTTCACTTGTTGATAATATTTTCTTCACTAAAGGATTTAACACTTAAGATTACTTAAAAATAGAAAGTTTTCCTACTCACCCTTGTGAAGTCTTGAAGTCTCCAATGATTGCTCTCAAATCGACAATATCCGTTCGTCGATGGGATGATTCCGGAACAATCGCTGGAAGCACTGTAGGTTACTGCGGAATTTCAACACTTCGGACACTAATCTCACGATGTACGTTCGCGGATGCTATCAAAGCGGTACACAAAGTTATCAAAAAATCCACGCCGACTGCGCCACTTAAGAACTTGACCGGAATTTTCGGGTTTTAAAAAAATTAAAACTAATACGACCTACACCGTTCACGATACAAACTGTAATGAATTTATTCTCAACAATTAGTTCCTAGCTGCCCTAGTTTGGTCCCTGAAAACTGCTGGCCTTGCACCTACACACTAAGATTATTTTACAAATTTCTATAAAATTTTACCGAAATCTCAACAGCTGAACGTTCGGTAAACAATTTTACAGTTTTCCTGTAATTATTTACATATATCAGTGAAAAATTCACAGATATTTGTGAAAAACTACAGGAAATCTGCGAAACTGTTTACCAAACGTTCAGCTGTTGGGATTTCGGTAAAATTTAACAGATTTCTGTAAACATTTCTAAGTGTGTAGTAACGATGGTCTGACTGTTGCTCTGCCCGTCGCGATATCCGATCCTCCGCATGTGTCCAACGTTGGCGACGTTGGTGCTGACTCGGCTGCTCCGGTGTTGGTGTTTCCATGCGTTGATAGGCTAAGTGCTGCTGCTGTGTTTTCAATTCCTGTTGCTGAGTTGGAACTGCGTTTAACTTATATATATATATATATATATATATATATATATATATTTTTTTTTTTTTTGAAAATTTGGGCCTTTCAACATATCAACAAATCAGCCTGGTTTTTTTTTCTTCATTTTTGAGCTACGATTTTTTGAAATTATCGTGTTTAGATATTTCAAGTCTAGGATCAGAAATTGAAATAAGTAAGTAATGTAACCATGTTACATTCGATATGTATCAATGGAGACGCAGGGTAATCTAGTCGTATTGGAGTAATGAGCGAAATTTCTAAACATGATAATTAAAAAAAAAAACATAACTCTAAAACGGAGAAAAAAGCATCGCTAGTTTGTTGATATGTTGTGCAGAAAAGCCCAAATTTTCAAAGAAAAATATAAAAACGTGTTACGCCTATTGTCTACACACCATGAAAACCATAAAAACAAATAAAATCAAAATTCTTCTATGCTAAACTCCAATTAAAAAAAAATATATTTATCTGAAAAGTACTTTCATTTGATATTTTCATTGAATGATGAATCGGTGATCGGTGAAAGGGAAATCACAAATCGAGTGCATGTTGAGATATTGAGGTCGTGAGAGCAAATTTTCTCTCTCAAATTTGAATTTTTGGCTCTCTGGGAGCTGGTAGTAAATCAGGTAAAACTGTATGGGGAAAAATCATTTTTATTTAATTGTAGCTTGTTTAACAATAATTTCCGGGAAAAAAATAAACTACAAAGTCCCTGATTAATTTCTTTAGGTTGTCGTTCACTTTTTTTGACCTGAATATGCACCGAAAGCGAATTATTCCCACTTCTCTCAATTTCTGTATGGGAATTTTTATCACTTTCTACCAGCGGAACAGCGCCATTTCTGTGGAAATTTGTCGATCAAAATGATTAATTGAAACAAGTCTTTGCTTCAAATGAAATGAAATGATGATCTTGACAAACGACACAAGCGATAGCCAAGTCATACTTGGATCGAGGAATGATCACCGTGACTTGAAAATGCAGAACCCTGATTTAGATTCCTGGTCTAATTTTTTCAAATAAACACTCTGAGATCGACAAAAAACAAATCATGGATAAAAAAAAAAAACTTCAATACGTTTTGCAAAGCAAGCTAATTCAAATAAACCGAAGATACTTTGGAGACCTTTAGGAAATTACGTTTTCGCGTTATAAAAAATCCAAAGAGCGAAACACAAAAATTATTATAAAAAAATATTTATTAAGATGAAATCAATCAAGGACTATTGGAAAAGACTCGTCCAAAACCTATATGAAAAGGAGAAATACGAAAAAAAAATCCTAAAAATGAACATGAAACCAATATAGCAACAGAGCACAAGAATCAAAACGACCATCGACTACATTTTCAAGCACCACAATCTTGTTTTCATACTCAACCAAGCATTTTCCGGTTCTCAAATGACCATTGCACTTGTATTCGTAAAAAAAAAGCGAAAACAATAGAGCTCTGCGGTCATCAGTTCTGCTATCGCTTCGGCGGCTGGCTCTACGGGTTGCTTAAATTTTTTTCGAATCTTTTCCCCACCATCGCCAATAGGAATAGCCACTGGCCTGGCAATGCAATGGCAATGTAGGAACCCATATTTAAACTCCAGCGAGCCCGGTTAGTTGGGTCATTTTGAATCTCTTTCATGTTTTATCGTCCTCCGTGAATCAGATGTTGTTTTTTTTTGTCTCAACCCTATCCTCACTCGATTGTATTTTTTAATTCCAACAGCCGCGGCCGGACCTTTTACGAAAAAGCACTTGAAACACGGGAAACTCCCTCCCTTTGGGGTTTGTTGTTGCGGTCCAGAAGAGCCGCAACCGGTCCCAGTCAGCCAGCAGTGGGAAAACAGGAAATACTCCATTTTTGGTAGTTTAGACTCCTCTGCAGCTGCTGTGGTGCGATGCGATGGGGCTGTTGTTGTTTCAAGTGGCGGGTAATCGTTTTGCTAAAGCGAGAAAATCAACTGGAGGCGAACAGGATTGCAGTATGTAGGTAGGTCGGTAGGTGTAGCAAAAGCAAGTGAAATGGTAGCCAGAGAAAAAAAAAAAGTGGTGAAATTCTCCGCCTGGCTGTGGTTGACTCGAACCTATAACGGAAAAAAAGGATATGTGGTTCAAATAGAATGGGTGAAATTGTTCAACGACTACGACGACGGTGACGATGTAAGGAGAAAAAGGGAAACTCCAACGCTTTGCCTCGCACTATGAACGTATAATTAATTTCTGTTGTCATCGCTTTGAAATTTAAATTACATTTTTTCCCTCTCACATACAAGTGAATATAGACGGATTTCACGCCAACTCATCCAGTGGTTGGCAGCACCCTCTCAGAACCTTATGGAACTTTGTGGGTGTGGAGACTTTGCAATTTTAAACCAACTTTGCGTACTTATTTTTTTCAAAATTTATCTCGCCTAACATTTGATAAGGGTCAAAGTTTTTTATCGATTTTTTTTTCAAATCGATATAGCTTAAAAATGACAAGCCCTACAAAAAAGTGATGTATGGCGAACTTTTAGCAAATAATCTGAAATTTTATAAAAAAAATTAAATAAAATAAAAAATCGGTTTTTACACTCTAAAAAAATATATTTAAAAATTAAAAGTCATTTTCCCAAAAATGGTACCCCTCAGATTTGCTTGATATTTTTCCTCATGAAAGGCAATATAATTACCTAACTTTTCTTCATACATCGCAAAGTGGGCGCTTTTAAGGAAAAAAAGTTGTTCGAACAACAACTTTTTCATGAAGTAATGAAATTGGGTTGTTAGCGGAATGCTGAATAAAACAGCAAAAAAGGTTATCTTCCATTTAATTCCACTTAATTAATTTTGGTATCCATGACAGATACGTATTTCGACTACAATGTGCAGTCTTCATCAGTGTCATTCCCACTAAAGAACTTATCAAAATCTAACCCCATTAAGTACTCATCCCCTAGGTAAAAAAGTCAAGATCATAGGTATAAAAATGAAACTACAATGTGTTGAATCGGAACCTACCTAACTAATAAAAACCAAAGATTTAAGTAAGCTAAAAGAGAAAAATCTATACAACTCTCTAATAAGGAAAATCCCCAAAGGCTTGGTAGCCATCATTGTATACTTTTCGATAATCTGGGCGAAATCTAGCCTAACATTTGAAAAGGGTACAGAGAAGTTACCTGCAAATCTTCCAATAAGAGTTCAGAACAAAACGTTCTAATGAGGAACAGCCATCTCAGCATGGTTTGCACTTTCCTGTGATGGATTGTATTATAATATATGCATACACTCTATCCAACTTCTATAAAACCACCCTCAAATTGTTCCAAATCAACAGGTAAACTAAGTAAAAATCACTTAGTATGTTTTATTCATGAAAAGATTTCAATTCATGTATTTGTGATTAATTTAATTAGAAAAATAATCATTCATTTATTTTTATGTATTAGGTGTGTCCATTAGTAAGCAATATGCATATATGTTTATACCTCATCTCTCAAGTGAATACATATAATAGCGCAGGTAACTTAACGATTATTTAAGGCATGCCTAAAATAATCGTTAAGTTACCTGCTATATAGCAGTTATATAACAACGCAGGTAGTCACATGAGAGATATAAGGTATAAACTTAAAGCACCGCAGTCTGTTTCTACCGACATAATCTAATATTTAAGTTTGGTGATATCACAACAATGCTCATAGTTGCTGTAGTGCATAGTTGTTGAAAGTGTAGTGCTGCATAAGCATAGTTGTTGAAACGAAAAAGTGTTTATATATACAACAATGGAAAAATCTGCTGAATTGATTATTAAAAGGGTGCAATGTAGTGCCAACATAAACAATCCCAATTGCAGCCGCAATAATTTACGTAATTTATCATCAAGTCTCATAGAGAAAATACATTCATGGGGCTTTGATCATCAATTGGATGTAACAATGCGTATTTGTGAATCGTGTCGTGGAATTTTAGTGCACAATAGGACACCTCTCCCGAAAAAGATCCGATCGGATGGAAAAGAATCAAGCCATGCTCGGAAGTTTGAAGAGCCGCAACCATCAACAAGTCATCAGCAATCAGAACATCAGGAATTTGATGATACACTAGGTAAATAATAATAACTTTAACTGTTTCAACTGTGTGGTTTAAGGATTGTACATCGAAGATACAACTTCATTTTCAACATTTTTTTAGAGCACGAGCTGGATGAACCGCTTATCGTACAAATTTGATCGATTAGTAGGCCAACCTCGGTGAACAATCTATCAAATTTTCACGACTGTACGATATGCGGTTTATGCAGCTCGTGCTCCACAAACATGGGGAAAATTCAGATGCGGTTTCGATGTACCGTAAACGGGGATGTCTTTGATAATGGAGGTAACTTTGATAATGCAGCTAATCCAAAAAGTTATGACTTAATGCTCTTCGTATTCATTATTTTGAAGGGAACATCGGTTTCCTATCCAAAATATTGCGTACGATGTGCCTTAAGTCATAAATTTTTGGCTTAGCTGCATTACCAAAGTTACCCCTATTATCAAAACCACCCCCGTTCATGGTACTATCACCTTAACAGCGTTATATATTAATGTGTGGTAATATTTTTTTTTCTTTTCTTTAATTTTACAGATACAGATCCATCGCTAGAATCAATCCCATCAGCAGATCAGATCCAAGGTCCATATAATGTGGAACAATTCAATTGTATAGCTTCAACCTTACAGTTATCACCAATTTCATCGAGAAGTATGAGAAGTATGAATTATCGTGTTCAAAAATCTGCAGAGATCACAAAGGCAGTGCGTAAAAATATATTTGGGATGGATTCAGACGATGTCAACAAATCAAATGATTTTGACGAAATGATCATGCAGTTAAAGGAGAAATTTAATTTGCCTTCCACGAGTACAAATGACAAATTAAAAGTGTTATCAGTGCTCCCTAAATCATGGTCAGTGAATCAAATAGTTAATGAGTTTAATGCACCCCATCATACAGTGAAACAGATGAAAAGGCTAGTCAGAGAACAAGGTATTCTTTGTAGTAAGAAAGCAAGAAGTGGTCATGGATTTAATGATACTGAAAAACAAATTGTTTTAAATTTCTTTGACAGTGATGATATTAGTAGGCCTATGCCAGGAAGTAATGATTATGTTTCTGAATATCGAAATGGATATAAAGAGCATGTTCAGAAACGTTTATTGATGATGTCTCTTAAAGAGGCTTTTATGATTTTTGAAGAGAAATACAAAAGTGTTAAAATCGGATTTACTTCGTTCACTCAGCTCCGACCAAAGCATTGCATACTGTTGGATAGTACAGGTACACATAATGTATGTGTCTGTACTATACATGAAAATGTTAAATTGATTATTAATAGTGTAAAATTTGATTCATATAATATATACTTTGCAGTAGTCCTATTAGAACCATAGATTGTTTTTATCGTACATGTGAAGAATGCATTCCCACAGATAGTATCGTGAGGGAACTTACATCAGTATTAGAAGCAGATGATATGGAAGAAGTTTTATTTCAACAGTGGTTGACTAATTAATTAATTAATTTAGCTTTATTTAGGAGGCTTTCAGCCTTAGGCTGGTTCGCCTCCGATAGTGGTTGACTACCGACCGTTGTAATTTGTAAACTATTATTAAACCTGCAGATGAGTTTGTTCAATATTTGACGGAAAAAGTTGAAAAGCTCATAACCCATGATTTTATTCATAAAGAGCAATCATCTTACCTAAGTAATAAAAAAAATTTTAGTGATTTGCGACTTTTCTGAAAATTATTCATTTATTATTCAAAACTCAGCACAGGGGTATCATTGGAACAATAATCAAGCTACGATACATCCTTTCGAAATTTACTACATAAAAGAAAACAAGTTGGAAAATTTAAGCTTTATTATTATTTCAGAAGTATTGACCCATGATACAATAGCAGTTCAATTATTTATATCAAAATTGTTAGATTTCATTAAACAATCTATTAGTTTCACAAAAATTACTTTCATGTCAGATGGAGCAGCGGCTCATTACAAAAATAAAAAGAATTTTGCCAGTTTGTGCAACTTCAAGTCCAAGTATGGATTGGAAGCAGAATGGCACTTCTTCGCAACGTCTCATGGGAAAGGCCCATGTGACGCAATTGGAGGAACTCTCAAACGAATGGCAAAGAGAGCAAGTCTTGCTCGAGATTATGGAAACACAATCACAACTCCACAAGAACTGTATGACTGGGCAGTTAAACAAACAGATACAAGCATAACAAAATTGAACTTCTGCTTCATATCAAATGATCAATACACAAAGATGTCCGATGAACTCAAGGAGCTGTTCAGTCATGTAAAAACTATACCTGGTACACAAAAATTTCATTGTTTTGTACCTATTTCTCAAAACATAATTTCTACTAAGCGATTTTCACATTCAAAGGAAACTCCGAAAAATTTCACTCTGTTTCCGATAGACTAATAATCAATGAAAAACTCAAATTATGTATGGAGAATTATAGGAAATAAATTATGCACTAAACAAAAACACTAGAGTTTTCATTTATTAAAACACCATTCGAAATGCAGGAAAATCCTCTGTATTAGGCCCTTTCAAATGTTAGGCTAGATTTTTGTTTTAAGCACGCCCAGATTATCAAAAGGTCAAAATCTTTATGCTCATTAAGTTTCAACGGATTTTAATAAGGTTGTGCGCGTATTACTATTCGACTTTGAGTGAAACACGCTAAAAAAAAATTAACATGAAAAAATTGTTGTTCGAACAACTTTTTTTCCTTAAAAGCGCCCACTTTGCGATGTATGAAGAAAAGTTAGGTAATTATATTGCCTTTCATGAGAAAAAATATCAAGCAAATCTGAGGGGTACCATTTTTGGGAAAATGACTTTTAATTTTTAAATATATTTTTTTAGAGTGTAGAAACCAATTTTTTAATTTTTTTTAATTTTTTTATAAAATTTCAGATTATTTGCTAAAAGTTCGCCATACATCACTATTTTGTAGGGCTTGTCATTTTTAAGCTATATCGATTTGAAAAAAAAATCGACAAAAAACTTTGACCCTTATCAAATGTTAGGCGAGATAAATTTTGAAAAAAATAAGTACTCAAAGTTGCTTAAAATTGCTAAGTCTCCACACCCACAAAGTTTCATAAGGTTCTAAGAGGGTGCTGCCAACTCCGAAGACGAGTTGGCGTGAAATCCGTCTATAGTGTCCTAGCAGACGAGGTATAATCTCACCGAGAGGGGAAATATGTTTGCCTTGCTGCAGTCTACGAAGAAGTGTTTTTATTGCCGATGGGAAAAGATCGGTGGTGAGAATTTGCAGTATGACGGATGCAAATTCTTTATCTTGGTACAGTGATGGCCCGATTCTCTCAACACGACCAATCTCAAGGTCGTCGATGACCCGCAAAATTTTATCATCAAATTTAATGCTTAGCCTCAAAATGATGAAAGCTCATCTGAAAAAAATGAGACAACAATTTGCACACCCGAACCTTCTCCATTTCACCATCAATCGCATAGTACCTAAACAAAATGAATGGAAAGCGTCCCGAGCGTCGAGCTTCGCTTCGGTGGTGATGGTCAAAATTACAACGTGCTCTTACGAGTTTGCAAATTTATAGCATGATTAAATTTAATGAAACATTATAGAGATTAGGGTGGCACGGATCGGTCCGTTTCAATGCGGTGGTGCGGTGTTTTGTGTTTATAGCCGTTAAAGGACAATCTGTCGCGGATTTTCCCCGAAGCCTGATGCTCCTTCCGCGTTTAGGTGGAGGAGATGTATGGTGTGAAATGGCACCGCGATAAATAACACGGCAGCCACCGGCCAACGTTGTCGCATTTGTGGTAGGTAACTGGAATGCCAGAACGCTTTTCGAGTCGGTTAGCAACCGGGAGATAAAATGCTGTAAACTTGATTATCACTTGTTTGCACATTGTTGTTACCCAGAAGTACTAGCGGTGTAAATTCAACCTCAATCTCGGTAATCCATCAATCTCGACCGGAAAAGGGGGCTGTTAAACCCCTCATCGGAGCCATTTCAAATGAGATTGTAAATAATTCAAAATCATCACTCTTCAAACACGATTCCGTTGACTATGCGAGTACTGTTCAACTTCGCCGTCACGTCGTCGGTCGGGACGTGTCTGATCCTAGATTTGGCGGATGCAAATTCCCAAAAAAAAAGCAATAAAACCAGACTTATGCGAAAAAAAAAATCTGCTCACCCACAGGAAATTCTGTCGCGATTTGAAATACTCTCATAACGTTTTCGTCGTTGATCACGTCGTCGTCCGTTGTTGCCGTCGTCGTTGATGATGATGATGATGATGGCTACGGGCAAAAAGGTGAAACACTTTTTCACGGGAGATTGGCACGCACCGGTACAACCAACTACATCAAAGAGTGGATTTCGAGTGATTTCAATGTGGTTTGGCTTTATTATTTTCGTTGAAAAAAGTTCCAACCAGATGGACTTTCAGTCATTTTATTACATTGCAGACAGATTTGTGAAATTATAATTAAACTATTATTGGAGCAGAAAATAGAACAGGTACCATGAAGATCAATATAATTAGGCGGGACAATAATACCTTATCAAAAAAAAAGTGTTATAAATGTTTTATATAAAAAAGTCACCTCTCAATATTTTTAAATATTTTTATTTAAAAGCATATAACCAATGCTAACTGTTTCAAAATTTACAATTTGATTAAAAATTAGTAAAACGAATAGCATTTATTTATTTTAATATTCAGTGGATTGCATATACGTAAAAAAAAATGAAATACAAAATGACAAAAGTATAGAATTGATAGTTAAGATACGGCATAAGTAAGTTTCTGAATACTAAATCTAGAAAGTTGTAAAATTCCAACAGCATTTCAAAAATGTTCTGGAATTTAACTTTGACTCATTTTTGTTTTAATCCAGCAGCTGAATTCCTGGTGTACATTTCATCTAAGATATATAAATTACTGTATACCTACCATTTTTCGTATTTCCAAATCCTGGCTCGGGTACATCCACAAGAAGGCCTTGTTTTTGTTTATATTCACCTTTTATTCTAGTTTCACTTTACTTCCCTATGTCTTTATCTTCTTGCAACTGCAGCCTCCATTTTTTAAAGGTAGTTTAAACGAAACATGCATCTTACTTTCAAAGATATCTCCTTGCATTTAACACCGAGAGACCAAAGTTCAATACATCTGGATTAACTTCTTTTATAATTTATATAATAATAAAATCTTTGGATGGAATCCCACATACACAACATAGAACTCGTTTGCGTGGCAGCGTTGCAAAGCTTACCGTAGACCATTATATTCCAAAATGGCGGCGGATGTTAATTTTACACTTCCCCTCATCAAGCTCATTCCGGAGATATCCATATTGCATGGGTTTAGATGAATATTCCCTGTCCGGGGGCCGCCATATTGAATTTTTATCTGCCATATTTGATTCCAAAATGGCGGCGGATGTCAATTTTTGACTTCCCTCATCGAGATCATTCCGCAGTTACCCATATTGCATGTGTTTGAATGCATATTACCTGTCCGTGGCCGCCTATTGGAATTTGGTCCGCCATCTTGGATGCCAAAATGGCGGTGGATGTCAATTTTTCACTTCCACTTAGCGAGCCCATTCCGTAGATACCCATATAGCATGCGTTTAAATGCATATTCCTAGTCCGGGGGCCACCATATTGGATTTTGTTCCGCCATATTGGATTTTGGTCCACCGTATTGTATTCTAAAATGGCGCCGGATGTCAATTTTCCACTTCCCCTAATCGAGCTCATATCGTAGATACCCATATTGCATGGGTTTAAATGCATATTCCTAGTCCGGGGGCTGCCATATTGGATTTTGGTCAGCCATATTGGATTCAAAAATGGCAGCGGATGTCAATTTTCCACTTTCACTCATCGAGCCCATTCCGTAGATACCCATATTGCATGGGTTTAAATGCATATTCCTAGTCCGGGGGCCACCATATTGGATTTTGGTCCGCCATATTGGATTTTGGCCGACCATATTGGATTCCAAAATGGCGGCGGATTTCAATTTTCCACTTCCCCTCACCGAGCTCATTCCGTAGATACCCATATTGCATGGGTTTAAATGCATATTACTAGTCCGGGGGCCGCCATATTGGATTTTGGTCCATTGTATTCCAAAATGGCGGCGGATGTCAATTTTTCGCTTCCCCTCATCGAGCCTATTCCGTAGATACCCATACTGCATGGGTTTAGATGAATATGCCCTGTCCGGGGCCGCCATATTGGATTTTGGTCCGCCATCTTGAATTCCAAAATGGCGGTGGATGTCGGATTTTCACTTTGACTGCTATACCAATCTATTGATTTTCCGTTTGATTTTTGTTACCATAAAATCATTACTTACCTTACCAATCAGGCTAAGGCCTTGTTGTCCTCTGCTGTCCGAAGAAGTCGTCTCCACTCTACTCGATCCATGGCCACAGTTCGCCAGCCTCGTAGTCTGCGAAGGGTCCGCAGGTCACCTTCTACTTGGTCGATCCACCTTGCCCGCTGCGCGCCTTTTCTTCTTGTTCCTGTTGGGTCGCTTTCTAGAACCATTTTCACTGGGTTTTCGTGCGGCATTCTTACGACGTGCCCAGCCCACAGTAGTCGCCCAATTTTTGCAATGTGGACGATGGATGGTTCTCCCAGCAGCTGGTGCAATTCGTGGTTCATTCGCCTCCTCCACGTTCCATCAACCATCTGCACTGCACCGTAGATGGTACGCAACATCTTCCGTTCGAATACACCAAGGGTGCGTTGGTCCTCCACGAGCATAGTCCAGGTCTCGTGGCCGTAAAGGATCACCGGTCTAATCAGCGTCTTGAAGACAGTCAACTTCGTGCGGCGGCGAATTTTATTCGACCGGAGCGTCCTCCGGAGTCCAATAAGGCACGATTCCCTGCCATAATGCATCTTTGAATTTCTCTGCTGGTGTCATTTTGGGCGGTCACCAGTGAGCCCAAATACACGAACTCATCGACCACCTCGATTTCGTCACCGTCAATCTGAACTCGGGGTGGGAGGCTAACATTGTCTTCCCTAGAACCTATTGCTTTCATGTATTTTGTCTTTGATGCGTTGATGGCAAGTCCAATCCGTCTAGCTTCAGCCTTCAGTCTGATGTACGTTTCCGCCATCATCTCAAAGTTCCGTGCCATAATGTCAATGTCATCGGCGAAACCAAGGAGCTGGATGGACTTCATGAATATCGTGCCACTCGTGTCTATCCCAGCTCTTCTGATCACACCTTCTAACGCGATGTTGAACAGCAGAAACGAAAGTCCATCACCCTGCCGTAACCGCCTTCGAGATTCAAGGACTCGAGAGTGTCCCCGATACTCGAACAACGCACATCACTCGATCCATCGTCGCCTTGACCAATCGCGTCAGTTTATCCGGAAATCCGTACTCGTGCATAATCTGCCATAGCTGATCTCGATCGATTGTGTCGTATGCGGATTTCAAATCGATGAACAAATGATGTGTGGGCACGTTGTATTCGCGGTATTTCTGCAGAACCTGCCGAATCGCGAAAATTTGGTCCGTGGTAGCGCGGGCACCCATGAATCCCGCCTGGTATTGCCCCACGAACTCTGTTGCATATGGTGACAGACGGCGGCATAGAATTTGGGAGAGTACCTTGTAGGCGGCGCTCAGCAGTGTGATCGCGCGGTAGTTGCAGCAATCCAACTTGTCGCCCTTTTTGTAGATTGGGCATACGACACCTTCCATCCACTCCTCCGGTAATATCTCCTCCTCCCAAATCTTGGCAATTACCCAGTGCAGCGCTCTAGCCAGTGCTTCACCACCGTATTTTAATAGCTCACTTGGTAGTTGATCTACACCAGTTGCTTTGTTGTTCTTCAGCCGACCGATCTCCTCCTCAACTTCTTGAAGATCAGGGGCCGGTAGCCTGTCGTCTTCTGCGCGTGCTCCAAGGTTTGTTGCCGTGCCACCTTCGTTTTCTGCTGCTTCAGCGTTGAGGTGCTCGTCATAGTACCAACAATCAATACGAAACTAACGATTTTAAATTGGCTCACCACTTGACTAGCCTATTGGTCCCAAGCAAATCGATTAACGTACCCTATTCTAGTTGAAATTCTATTACTACACTATGTTTGTTTTGATTCGCTATGAAAGTTTGACAGATAACATCAGAGGTGTGTGGATTCATGCAGAACATGCAGGGGTGAGTGAAATAGCTTGGGACCGTTGTTCTGGTACTGAGTGAGCCAAAAATAATATTGATTTTCTTCGGGACCCAGTGGTCTTAGAGTTACCTCTATGATAGTACTGCTTCCACCTCTCAATCACCTCACACTCGTTCGTGAGAAGGTTATCGTCCAAGTCCTTGCACATATCGGCTTGCGGCACGTAGCTTTTGCGCGAACTATTTAGCTTCTCGTAGAACTTCCGTGTGTCGTTTACGCGGTACAGATTTTCTATCGCCTCGCGATCTCGGTCTTCCTGCTGACGCCGTCAAACCAGTCATTACTTCGTTCCGGGATTGCAGTACCTAGTGCCGCTGCAGCACTACTACCTATGGCGGAACGGATATTCCTCCAGCCATCTTCAAGAGAAGCTGCGCCAAGCTGCTCTTCCGTGGGTAGTGCAACTTCCAGCTGCTGCGCGTAGTCCTGGGCAACTCCGGCGTTGCTGAGCGTTAATGTCGCCGATGACGATTTTGACGTCCCGTTGCGAACAGCCGTCGTACACCTGCTCCAGCTGCGAATAGCACGCTTCTTTCTCGTCGGGTCTCCCTTCGTGTGGGCAGTGCACGTTGATGATGCTGTAGTTAAAGAAACGGCACTTAATCCTCAACCTGCACATCCTCGCGTTGATCGGCTGCCAACCAATCACGCGTTGGCGCATCTTACAAAGCCGGCTTGTTGGTGGTGCCACAGCTCTGGTAGAAAGTAGCCGCTCGATGCCCGCTTTTCCATACCTTTTGTTCCGTCCAGCAAAGTTCCTGCAGTGCTACGACTTCGAAGTTGCGTGGTTGAAGTTTGTCATAGATTAACCTATCGCAGCCCGGGAAGCCGAGCGATTTGCAGTTCCATGTTCCGAGTTTCCAATCGTAGTTCTTATTTCGTCGCGTAGGTCTGTGCCGATTGTTCCGATTCGTATTTCTTTCTTCAGTATTTGCAACTTTGTTTTTTTTTTTCAGGGCGGCTTGTTGGGCTTGCCCCAACCCCCTGTCTCGCCGGGGGACCATCATGTACAGCCCTGTTTAGAGTCCCACGCTGGCACTAGGACGGTGATCAGCCGCTCCTAACATGGAGAACAGACGCCGTTTTGAGCCGCACCTCCATGGTGAACAGATGCTCGCGTTTGGTGAAGCATTTCCTCTATCTCCGTACTATGGTTACCGCGCCAGTGTTCGCGTCGCACCTCTTCACTTTGCTATTGCCGGACTGGCAACATTGCCCAGGCTACGCCACCCAACTGTGTCCATGTTTCAGCTGGTAGTCTTTTGTTATCATATGACTCGGGGAGGCGTGAAGTAGGAACTTGTGAGGACCAGGGCTAGGTATTCCGCTCCTTCCAGGTTGTCAACTTACCATTTTGTAGCCGTCCATCAAAAGGAATAATAATTATTAATAAGATATTGTGTCCGCCCAGCTTCTCACATTCAGTCTGCCAGGCGCCATAGTAACCGTAGTGAGCATAGGCGTGGACCCACGCTCTGGGCCCGCTTAGATTGTTATGTGATCACGTTTTTATGCTGGCTACGAAAAGAAGGCGGCGTGTCAGATCCTTTCCTTAGACTCAGGGGTTGAAACTGTTGAAGTTTTTAACGACACTCGCTTCGTTGTCATGCGCGACATTCTGTTTGTATTCGTACTCTCATGCTCTACCGTCGTCTCTCTTACACATCGTAAACGGTAGAACAACATTCGAGCAAAAATAAAATTGTCAAATAACTATCGTATGACATATATGATTAATTTTAAATTCCTCGATTTGGTGTAAATATAAATATTTCTGATCAGAAATGTTATCACTAGGACATAAAGGGGGTCCACGATGAAATTGCCACACACAAAATTGATTCGCAAAATTCGAGTTTTCATCCGATTGCCATCAAATTTTCAGGGATTGAGAAATAACTATTAAACTTCATTTTACCATTTTACTCGTATTTTATTTACAGTCCATACGCAAATGCCCGCACCTTGGCCTTAACCCCGGCCATAAGATTCTGCACAACCTGTGAATCAACCGTTTTTTGCATGTAAACCCATACTTTCTTCAGTTCCTCGACTGTCTTCACTACTTTAGGTCGTTTAAGAAGGTGCTGCTTCATAATCGCTCAGTACTTCTCGATGGGGCGGAGCTCCGGAGTGTTGGGAGGGTTGAACATTTTCGGCACGAAATTGACCTTATTGTCCGCATACCACTTCAGCACGTCCTTGGAGTAGTGGCATGAGGCCAAATCCGGCCAGAAGATTGTTGGGACGTTGTGGGCCTTCAGGAGAGGAAGCAGCCGCTTCTGGAGGCACTCTTTCATGTACACCTGTCCGTTCATCGTGTCCTGGGTCACGAAAGGTGCACTCCGCTTCCCGCACGTGCAGATGGCTTGCCAAACCAGGAATTTCTTCGCAAATTTGGACATCTTCTGAGTGCGGACATGCTCCGGAACGCTGAACTTATCCTTGGCCGTGAAAAACCGGGGATCTGTTTGAAGTCGGCCTTCACATATGTTTCGTCGTCCATGATGCAGCATTCAACTTTCGTCAGCATGTTGAGGTACAACTTCCTGGCACGGGTTTTGGCGGACTTGTTCTGCTTCTCGTCGTGATTAGGGGCCTTTTGTACCTTGAACGTTCGAAGCCCAGTCTTAATTTTTGCCTTCTGGACAAAACTTCGGCTTAGGTGCAGCTTCTTAGCCACATCCCTAACGGAGGCGTTCGGATTTCGGTTGAAGGCCCCAACTACGCGGTTGTGATTTTTGGTGTTGTACGGAATACTTTTTTTTTCACTTCTGGGTTTCCGATCGGTGGTCAACCGTTCCTCGAACCGCTTAATCACTCGCGACACCGTGGAATTCGCGATTCCCAACGTTTTAGCGATGGAACGATGCGAGAGATCCTTGTTCTCGTGATGAATGCGCAAAATTTAATCACGCACGAGCTGTTCTTTCGACTCCATTTCCGCGAGTTTTGATCACAGGACTTTAAAACTTGCAGTATGTAAATAATGCACTATGAACTAAATCCACCCAAATTTTCATTAAATTCTACCCAACGGTTAAAAAGTTAGAGCAATTTCATCGTGGACACCCTTTATACGGGAAAATTTGTGGCAGAATTCAGCCATTTCGGCGCCGCTTAATTTTTCAAAATGGCGTATTCGGTTTTGGCTATTTGAAGAGTGCATTGTGGCCATTTCAGAAAAGTAAGGAATTTTGATAAGCTTTCAAATAAACATATGTTTTAAAATTTGAAAGATGCACTTTTTTTATTGAAGTTTTTTTTCTTCCTTTTTATGTGAATTTTTGATTTTTTTCAGTGTTTATTTTTTTCTGAACATGCAAACCAGTTTCCTACAACTTTGTCTCAGACGACATTTCGATTAGATGAGTCGTTTTCGTGCTATGATTTATTGAAAAATGTCGGATACACCATTTTGAAAAGTTAGGCGAGAGTCAAATTGGCGGAATTACAGCACAAACTTGGTTCATTGCCTCTAACGAACAATTTTGCGAAATTTCATGGAATTATAGGAGGTGCGATCTAAAATTTTTGTTTTTTTTTTTGCTAGACCTGGAACTGCTCACATATTTGATTTCCTGGACACTCAATATGACCCCCTTTGACCTTTTTTATGAACTCTCATGGTATGTTACGGCTCACAATCTTTTTTTATATTAAAGTAACTTGAACAATCTTGGGTCACTGGTGACTTGTCCGAGTTGAGATTTGAACTCGTGACTTTGACGTGAGAGGTACGAATGCTACCCAGGGCCGTTCCTGAGTTTGGAAAGTTTTCAAGTCATTTCAAAATCTCAAGACTCGTGCTCACTGAAGTATGCTCTGGTCATATATCTGAAACAAAGATATTCAAAAGCATTCTATAGGACGTTTGGAACTTTTGTTTTGTTAAATTTTGGTGTTCAAATTTGTTTCAAGCCACATGTTATGGGAGATTCAATGCTTCGAGGATCGAATTATGCATGCTGATCAACCAAACGGTTGATACCCCTTCTATTCTGACACTGCTGTATAGATACGAAACATACCATCTAATTACTTTCACATGCCAAACACGTCACTTACTTTCTCCTATATTGGTTCATAAAAACCCTCGTATTCTGGCTGCTTGATGAGATTTGTTTTTGTCTCTTCCATTGAAACGACTGCACATCTTATTCAGCAGATTTTCGTACTATTCTATCCTTGTCCTTATTATTCGGGCAGATAAATTGTCCACCAGTGTGGATGTGTTTGATATTGAAAGTAATTTACCAAGCTTTCTAAACCCACACCAGCAAAGCGTCCATTTCCTTCCACTTCAATTACGCTGCGGATGTATTACACCAGAAGCCGCCGTTGAAAAAGAAAGCACACTCTCATTGCATGTTGCAAATCCATCATAATTTTTCCATTATCCCTACACCAACGGTCGGGTCGTCTCCTTACCGCACCATGCACGGTCATGGTGCCCTGGTCCCTGATGCACGATTTCCACCATTTTATTTTATTTGTGTGCAGTGCTACCCGTTTTCTCCTATTTATTGCTCTTTCCGCGAGCTTTTCTTACTTTGAGCTCTTTCCGCAGACGGATACCATACTGCCTGTGTGCATTTCACAGCGTTACTGGGTTGGTGCCTGTTCGGGATAAGCGGATAGTGACCTTTTTGTTTGCACCAACAAATCGATGACGACAATGTGGTGGACGAGGGGAGAGGGGCAATGGCCGTGCTTTGCGTGATCCGGCTGGTGCACTTCCGGCGTGTCCATCGTCCATTCGTCGGCGGTTTACACTGACTGGCTGGGAGTGAGTTTCACTGTCGTCGTCGGCCGTCCTTCATTCGTTTACATTGCACAGCTGCTGCTGCCTGGACATGGTAGGGTTGAAATGGATCTGGTGGAAATTGCAGAAGTGAGAAAAATGGAGCATTATTTGTAATTGCAACAGTGGAGCAGCTTTTTTACAATGGAAAGAGCAAACTTTCAATTTGCAATTATGGCTTTACCCTCTACTGTGGGATTGGTTGCGTGACTGTTGCAACGTTGAATGTTATTGAATTTTATTGAAAATCAATTTACCTCATATTTATCATAACCTTTTGTGAACCAAAATCAAACAACAATTTACGATTTCTTCTTATACCTTAGTCGGTATTCAAGCGGTAGATAACCTTCACAAAGATAAATAAGTCAATTCATCTCTTTCGCATTCTCCTTCGCGTACACAAAATCGATGCAAAAGGTTCGTCCTTTCCGTCGTCATCATCATCACATATCCCGCTACGTCAGCACCACATCTTGCACCAAGAAAAACGAAACTAATATCCGTTTTAGATTCTGATCACGCGTGTTAGTGAGCCGTTCCGTCCCATCTTAGTCGTCATCGTCGTCGGCTCTGATACCGCTTTTGATCTCGACGTAGGTACACCGACCAATACACATAGAAGGGAAATGCGAATGCTGCCAAAGTTAATCCATCTTATTTTATCTGGCCGTAAAAAGTGTAAAGTGCGTCGTACAGGGAAAACATGGAGGCACACGTCTCGAGACCAAACCGAGGAAAAAGTGGGTTAATAGCTCCATCGGAAGGGTGTTTTACGACCGGAAAGGAACTGGGAGATGCACGCAAGATTGCGGATTAATGGACGTGTATGGAGACGTTTCCGGGGAAAGACGTCGTGCGGAAATGAAAGCATCAAATTGGTGGTCAATGAGGTACTAAATAATCAAGAAAATGCTGAAATGGGTATTACAGGTCATAATTGCAAAGGCGTTTAAATTCTTATTACTTAGGTACTGGCACAATCTTTTGCATCTAACTAGATAATGCTCTCATGGCGGTAAGCTCTAACTCAGATCATAAATACTGTAATCCGGGGGCAAATTCATCATTTAATAATGGAAGTTAAGAAATAAATTTCTACGTCAAACGGAAGTAGCAAAATAATGGTATTAAAATCAGAAGTTTTGAGTAGACTTATGCGCCGCTGCCGCCCACGATTTTCATACGCCACCGTCGCCGATGAAATTGAGCCGGCGCGCCGCCGCAGTAAAATCTTTCACGCCGCCGAATAAATTTATGTCACGCCGATGAGGAAATCCACAGCACCTTTTCGGTAAAATACATGTTGAATTTGTTGAAATTAGAACTTGTGTGTGATGCAACAATTGTCATATAGTTTTTTGACGTTTGTTCGCACTTTATCGATCTAGCACTCAGGAATCGGATCGGATTTAAATAAAGGTGAATAAATGACTTTTATTAACAACACGTTGATATTTGACCTCTTCGAGGTTCAAGTTGTGCGGGATTATACGTATATTCAAAATACATCATCTTCAAATACATAAACAAAAATTTATATGACTACAATGCATGTACATTCAAATATGTATCAGAGTAGTACAAGTAATACAAGTAATCATTTATCGCTATCATATTAATATCGTGTAATGTTCAATAAGGCCGAACAAAATCTCAATTTTTTTTCTGGTGTAGAGTTTTTCGAAGTGAACCGACACTTTGTTAGCTTAAATTTTCCAAACGGAGTCCAACCTTTTCTGAAATGGTTCAACACCTTTCTTGGGGAGTCCAAACTTTTCTATTGAGTGATTGAATTATATTTAATGTTAGTCTGAGCTTTCCTGAAGTGGTTTTATTAACTTTTATCGTAGATTCCGCTCCCCTAGACCTCTTCCTCGTTTTTGTGAGATTCACATCCTTTGAAAATTAGGCTGAGATTTCAAAGTATGGACCTTCGTGTGTTCATGGTATGGTAAATTTTTTTAAGCAAGCACAATTGTTGAGAAAAGTGGGTTTATATCCACAAAAGTACTTCTTTTTATATAAATTTGGGTTTCTTGATCAGCCAAGTTGGTTCCGTCCTTTGAAAAACTACAAGGGACAGCCCTACGGGGTTGTACGGAATGGTGACGTAGGACTACGTGGACTTATATAATAAATCTTATTTGTTAACTGCAGCAGGAGCTTGTGTTTTGTGTAGGAATTTGAGCGAGGTTCTCTCTGTCTATATTCTTTAGTATGACGCGCTTGACATATATGGCCCACAATGACTCACGAAGAGCTACTTATTCCGATCAATAGCTGTGCAGCTTCTTCCTCCTTCTATGGATGCTCATGTCGGCTGCAGCTCGCTGCTTGCAGGCAGCCTTTCGTTGTGTACTGGAGAACACCACCACTCACCATTCAACTTTGAAATCTGTGTTAGGGAAATTGCTTTTCGCAGGAAATAATTTTCATTTGTGCAATTTTCAATAGTGAAATTTTGAAAAATGATAAAGTCTTAAATTTAACAGATTTGTCGAAATATTTCTGATCGATTGGTGATAAAATTATTGAAATTGGTCCAGGGACAGCTGAGTTATTGGCTGTTATAGAATAGTCCTATGTGAGTTTATACGTGATGGTAGATTTTTTTTAAGCCAGGTTGGGTTTCTGTGCTATTGACTGAAATTTGTGCTTGGATTTTATAGAACGGAACTTGCTGAATTCGAACGTGAAAGACCAACCTGGTTTACGTTCACAAAAGTAGGTATTTTCATAGAAAATTGATTTTTATGTTTTGCCGAACTGAATTAAGGCTCCTATCTTTGAAAAATAGGCTTGTATTTTATAGAATAGAATTTGCTGAATCCAAATGTGACGAGAGAATTTCTCAAGTTTTTAGAAAACCGAGTTTAAATTCACAAAAGTAGTTGAATTTCGGCTTCGATTTTTGAAAAATAGACTTGTATTTTTTAGAATGGACCTTGCTGAATCCATACGTCAGGGTTGATTTTTTTAATTTTAAGAGTTTAAATTTACAAAAATACGTATTTTGATGGAAATTTGGGTTTCCTTTTCAACCAAGCTGGATTTTGGCTCCGTCTTTTGAAAAAATGGGCTTAGATTTTATAGACTTGACCTTGCTGAATTCATACGTGATATTTCATTTTTTGAAGCATGCAATTTTTTTTAGAAAACTTGGTTTAAGTTCTCAAAAGTACGTATTTTCATAGAAATTTGTGTTTCCTATTCAACCAAACTTCAACTGAATTTCGGCTCCTT
Organism: Ochlerotatus camptorhynchus; assembly: GCF_037179485.1. NCBI lineage: Eukaryota > Metazoa > Arthropoda > Insecta > Diptera > Culicidae > Ochlerotatus > Ochlerotatus camptorhynchus. The sequence goes on from NW_027040719.1 coordinate 1,825,865, forward strand.
ACTTCAAAAATAGTCGTGGATTTTTATAGAATTGCTGGACCCATACGTGTTTTCATAGAAATTTAGTTTTTCGGTTCTGCCAAATTGCATTTCGGTTCATATCTTTGAAAAATAAGCTTGCATTTTATTGAATTGACCTTGCTGAATTCATACGTGAAGGTTGAACCGGGTTTGTAATTCGGAAAAGTATATTTTTTAGAAATTCGGGTTTCCTTTTCTGCTAAGTTGGATTTTGATACCATCCTTTGAAAGTTAAGTGTTACACATAATAAAATCAACATTTGTGGCTTCTGTTATGCATTGTAAAAATTAACGGCTTCAAAGAAGTATATGACTAAAGCGAAGTAAGAAGTAATGTAATCCTAGAAATCAGATGATGCCATCCCTGGTTCGCCATCTCAGTCTGACAATGGACAGGGACAGAAAAGCCCCCGATCGCGAGCCTACCCAGAAGACTCGACTGGCCCATGGGTTGTCTACTTTCAGCCCAAAAAAGAAACAAATTACTAATGATCTGACGAAGCGGTTCTCGGCCGTGACCGAAATCTCGAAGGTTAGGTACAATAAACTTCGTGTTGTCATCTCTAACCTCACAGTTCGAAAAAGTAGTGCAAATTTCATCACATCACATTTCATGATGCACATAAATGGAGCGTCACATAACATATAAGTTTACATTATGTATCATGTAAAGTTCTGACACATTAACATTGCAAATATTTTATACAACAGCCCATCTTTGTAAACAACATTGTTTATAAGTTGCTCGGTCACGTGAAATGAAATTTAAGTTTACGTGAATGAATGTTTACATCACAATTAAAATTCAGAATTTTTATCTGTGCTGAAGCAAGCTAACAAAATTGTTGCCTCCCAGCTATTTACGCTTTAGTATAGAGTGTACATCCCAGCTCGTAATATGGAGATCGAAGGTGTGGTCACCGAAGCGAGTCTGTCCCCCGAGATCTTGGCGAAGCAGGCGGTTGGCCGTTTCAAGAACCCCTTGCTTCCCACTGTTGAGATATTGGAAGTCCAGAAACTGGGCTCGTTATCTTTCAGCGAGGGTAAAAAGAGCTTTACCCCCACAGACTCGTTTCGGGTGACCTTTTCTGGTTCAGCCCTTCCTCACTACATCGAGTTGGGAAAACTTCGGCAACGTGTGCGCTTGTTTGTTCCTCGGGTCATGAACTGCCAAAGCTGAAATCAGTTGGGACATACGGCCTCTCACTGTGGCAGCAAGGCACGCTGTTCCAAATGCGGGGAGAAGCACGAGGATGGCGCCTGCACAGTCACTTCACCAAAATGCGTGTACTGTAAGGGAACTCCTCATGGTCTCTCGTCGTGACCGGCGTACAAACAACGCGGGGAGTAACTAGAACGCTCTCTTAAGGAACGTTCTAGGCAGTATTTTGCAGAAATGCTTAAGACAGTCACGCCATCGACCGACGACAAAAATTCCTCTGCTCTTTTGTCAGATGACGAGTTTGACTCTGACTTGGCTGAGGAGGGAACTCCTTTCAATTCTTCACGGAAACAAAGACGCATCCTTTCACGGAAAGTTGCAGATCAAGAACCCCAAATCTTGGAATGGTGGAGAAAAGAAAGTTTCAACTCCTCCTGGTTTCCACAGTACAGACTATAACCAGAATTTTCCACCTCTCCCGTGGATATCAAACACCCCTGATGGCCCATTTTTAAGAACAGAAGCCCCTTCTTCATCTGGGTTGTTCTCATTTGATAAAATTGTGGACGGTATCCTCAAGTACCTCGATATTTCTGATCCTATGAAAAGCATTGTTCTAGCAATGCTTCCTACTGTGAAGACCCTCTTGAAGCAATTGACATTGAAGTGGCCCCTCCTTGCAGCAATCATTTCCTTCGATGGATAATTTTCCAAACGAGGTCGGGAATTTCATCACTGTTCTACAGTGGAATTGTCGAAGTCTCATTCCTAAATTGGACTCTTTTAAGTTTTTAGTTCATAATAATGATTGTGATGCATTTGCTCTTTGTGAAACTTGGCTCTCTTCAGATATTGATCTTACTATTTATGATTTCAACATTATTCAACTGGATCGTGAGGATTCACGTGGAGGAGGGGTACTTTTGGGGATCAAAAAGTGCCATTCCTTATATAGAGTGAATCTTCCACAATTTCCAGGTATAATTTCCATGGTAAGAGCCTTTGTATTGCTTCTGTTTATATTCCTCCTAGAGCCGTTGTTAATCGAAAACAACTTTCAGATATATGTTCAGTACTTCCTGCTCCACGGTTGATTATGGGAGATTTTAATTCCCACGGTACAGGCTGGGGGGAACTGTATGATGACAACCGTTCTATTTTTATATATGACCTCTGTGATAACTTCAATATGACAATTCTTAACAATGGAGAAGTAACACGTTTGGCTGGACCATCTTCGAATGGAAGTAAATTAGACCTCACACTTTGCTCTAATTCATTATCGTTGGATTGCACGTGGAATGTGATCCAAGATCCCCACGGGAGTGATCACTTGCCGATCAAAGTTTCAGTTGCCAGTGGGTTCAATCCGTCGGAACCCATTAACGTCGTGTACGTAATATCGATTGGAAAAAGTTCAAGAATGTGATAGAAGATGCCCTATCGTTGGTAGAAGGGCTTCCACCGTTGGAGGAATATAACTTCCTCTCCAATCTGATCTTGGACAGCGCGCTTCAAGCTCAAACTCGGCCGGTTCCAGGTATTTCCGCAGGAAACCTCCTTCCCCTTGGTGGGACCAGCAATGCACTGAGGTTTATCGTAAAAAGTCCGACACGTTTATGCTTTTCCGGAAACGTGGAACACCCGTACATTTCGAAGCGTACTCGGCTCTTGAACGTGAACTCAAGATCCTCATCAAAGCCAAGAAACGCGGATACTGGCGGCATGAATTCGCGTTGGAACGTGGCGCGTAGGATGCGTAACCGGTCTTCAAACAACGAGAGCGAAGAGTTCTCGGATAGATGGATTCTCAAGTTCGCGCGAAAAGTATGGCCTGATTCTGTGCCGGCACAGATGACTCCTCACGAAACGACGAATTCCGTAGACGAGACTAGCCAGCCTTTTTCAATGCTGGAGCTCTCACTTGCTCTCCTTTCGTGTGGCAATTCGGCTCCGGGGGCCGATAGAATCAAGTTGAAGTTGAAGAACCTCCCAGACGTCGCTAAGAGGCACATATTTATCTTGTTTGGTCAGTTCCTGGAGCTTAATACTGTTCCGGATGATTGGAGGCGGGTGAGAGTTATAGCCAGTAAAATAGCCTGGCAAACCCGCGTCGGATTGCAACTCGTATCGTTCCATCGCGATGTTATAGTGCATTCGAAAATTGTTGGAGAAAATAATCCTTTTTCGCCTGGACAAATGGGTTGAGATGAACCACCTACTTTCAGATACTCAATTTGGTTTCCGTAAGGGCAAGGGATTGAACGACTGTCTCGCGTTGCTTTCCACAGAAATTCATTTGGCTTTTGCTTAAAACTAGCAAATGGCTTCTGCGTTCTTGGATATTGATTCAGTTTCAGTTGAAGTCCTTTCAGGGAAACTCCACGCATGTGGCCTTTCTCCATTAATTAATAACTTTTTGTACAATTTGCTGTCAGAGAAACATATGAGCTTTTCTCATGTTTAAGCCCCCTTTTGTATGATTTCTACGTCAGAGAATTCGATAATTGTCTTAGTGACAACTGCACGTTGAGACAACTTGCAGATGACGGCGTAGTGTCAAGGCCCAAAGGGGTCGACCTGCAAGGACCCTTACAGGATACTTTAGACAGTTGGTCTACTTGGGCTATTCAGCTGGGTATCGAATTCTCCACGGAGAAAACGTTTTTTCGAGGAAGCATAGCCCAGCACAATCAAAGCTTCAAATTTTGGGTAAACCGATCACTCATTCTATGTCGTTCAAATATCTTGGGGGTCTGGTTCGATTACAAATGCACCTGGAGATCCCACATTGAGCATCTGAAGCGGAAATGCCAACAAAGGATCAATTTCTCTTTACAATTACCGGAACGTGGTGGGGAGCCCATCCGCAAGATCTTCTAACGTTGTACCGGACAACGATGTTATCGGTTTTAGAGTACGGTAGTTTTTATTTCCAGTCGGCGGCTAAAATGCACATCATCAAACTGGAAAGTATCCAGCATCGCTAGAATGCATGCACTCGACTCATACGATGAGTCTCGAAGTGTTAGCGGGCATGTTGCCACTCTCTGATCGGTTTTCAGGCTCCTCACCCGGTGTGAAATTATGAACCCACTGGTGATTGCAAACTTTGAGAAGCTTCTTGAGGTGAACCCTCAAACTCGTTTTATGTCATTGTATTACGTGTACATTACACAGGATGTCAGCCCTTCACAACATAATCCTCATCGTGTATGCTTCTCCGACTTCGGCAATGTATCCATGACGCGGGAAATTTGTGATATCCCAGAACATCATCGTTCTATGATTGTTCCGTCAATTTATGCAGCAAAGTTTGGCCAAGTTGATTCCGCAAGATCGTTCTTCACAGATGGATCACTAATAGAGGCGTCCGCTGGATTTGGTATTTTTAACGAATTTCATAGCGCCTCTCGAATGCTTCAAGTTCCTTGTTCCGTATAAAGGGTGATACGGTCAAAATTTGGTCAATATCAACTTGACGTATTTCTTTCAATTTTGCATTTAAAAAACCTGAACACCCCTCATTTTGAAGGTGTGTGTGTGTAGAATGTTGCTCCTATTTTGATTTTGGAATTCACTCTTCAGTTGTCAAAATGCCGTCCAAGCAAGAAGAGCAGCGTATCAAAATTTTGCTCGCGCATCGCGAAAATCCGAGCTACTCGCACGCAAAGTTGGCAAAATCGCTAAAAGTTGCCAAATCAACCGTTACAAATGTAATTAAAGTGTTTGGGGAACGTTTGTCGACAGCCAGGAAGTCTGGATCGGGGGGAAATCGAAAACCGGAAGCCGCTGAGACGACAAAGAGAGTTGCCGGTAGTTTCAAGCGAAACCCTAACCTCTCTCTCCGAGATGCCGCAAATAAGCTGGGTGTATCGTCTACAACCGTGCATCGAGCCAAAAAACGAGCCGGGCTATCGACTTACAAGAAGGTAGTGACTCCAAATCGCGATGATAAACAAAATACGACGGCCAAAGCGCGATCCCGGAGGCTGTACACGACGATGCTGACGAAGTTTGACTGCGTGGTAATGGACGACGAAACCTACGTCAAAGCCGACTACAAGCAGCTTCCGGGACAAGAGTTTTATACGGCAAAAGGAAGGGGAAAGGTAGCAGATGTTTTCAAGCACATGAAACTGTCAAAGTTCGCAAAGAAATATCTGGTTTGGCAAGCCATCTGTACCTGTGGCTTGAAAAGCAGCATTTTCATAGCTTCCGGGACTGTCAACCAAGAAATTTACGTGAAAGAGTGTTTGAATAAACGTCTGCTGCCTTTCCTGAAGAAACACGGTTGTTCCGTACTGTTTTGGCCGGATTTGGCATCTTGCCATTACGGTAAAAAGGCCATGGAGTGGTACGCCGCCAACAACGTGCAGGTGGTTCCCAAGGACAAGAACCCTCCCAACACGCCAGAGCTCCGCCCAATTGAGAAATACTGGGCTATTGTCAAGCGGAACCTAAAGAAGACCAAAAAAAACTGCTAAGGGCGAGCAGCAGTTCAAGGCAAACTGGCTTTCTGCGGCGAAGAAGGTGGACAAGGTGGCTGTACAAAATCTGATGGCAGGGGTCAAGCGTAAGACCCGGCCTTTCGGATTTGGAAAAGCGGAAGCCTAACTGAATATTTTTCCTGAATTTTATACTAATTGAACTTGAAAATGAAATTTAATTTGATTTTTTAAATAAACGATTTCACCGATTTACACGCGTTTTCCCTTGACCAAATTTTGACCGTATCACCCTTTATGTTGCTGAGCTGGCGACAATACATTATACGCTAGAAACTATCGCCTCACTTTCACCAGATCACTTTATTTTTACGAATAGTCTCAGTTCTGTCAAGATTTTTCGCTCCATGAGGCCGGTAAAGCACTCCTCGTATTTTTTCATGAAAATACGAGAGCTTCTAAGTGCTTTATCTTTAAGATCTTTTGTAATCACCTTTGGATGGGTCTCATCTCATTGCTCGATTCCGATTGCTAAGGTGGGCGTTATCGAAGGCGATATTTACGATCGACAAATCGCATTTTTCTTCATTTATCGTCAGCAGCCACTCGCCAGCTGGCAAAATAAATGAACGGAGTTTGGGACGATGGCTATATTCGATCATCCCTAAGGTGTCGAAGTATCTTTGGTTTAAAGGGTTGGAGGTGGATCAAGACTTCATTCGTGTGATGGATAACCCTTTAGGCTTTGATGAAATCGAAGTAACATTACTGTCAGTAAATTTTCAATTTCACTGAAAGTATGCCATTGTAAACAAGTAAAAGTAGAGAAGCAATGCCCGGCACATCAATACACTACACATAAAGGAAGCAAAACCAAGATGAAATTAAACAGAAAACTTTCTCCTTTCGGAATCGCCAAACCAATCTTGGTATGCAAAGCTAGATACTACCTTTTGTGAAGGATGATAAGCCCTACAATTGTCCAACTTTCCAGCGTCTAGCCAGGGAGAATGATAGAGAATAAATATTTTCCGATGCCACTGCTACAAAGATGGAAAGATGGATGAAGTGGGCGCAGTTTTCAGTCAGATGCCCTTCCTTACCGTTGCAGTGGCCACAGACCCGCTGCGGATCGATGCCATCCAAAGCCTGCGTGGGGTAACCGAATGCAGCAGCAGCAGCAGCAGCAGCGCTCTAGTATTATAGAGAACAACTTTTCAATAAGCAAATTTTCTTCTCGGTCATCGTCGTCGTCGAGAAGATAAATGATAACGAGCGGCGAGGCCAAGTCAAGCACCGGACCCAATCGTCGATCTCCGGTGGGATTTTGGGCTGCATGCCAATCTCGGAAATGGCATCCCTGGCCCTAACTGGTACTTTACTCACAGTTTTAGGTGGTCTGGCAATGCGAATGATAAGCCGCAACGGAATGCAAGACGTCGGTGGTTTGATTGGTTCGAGTTCGAGATAGTTATCGGCAGTGATGGATCGCTCTTTTGAGGCTTTTTTATTATAAAATGCAAACGTAAAATCCTGTTGAATTTTTAGTTAACCCATCGTAAAACAGATAGATTAATGCTATTAATCTCCCTACCAAAATGCAACATTTCACCACCCTTAGAGCCACACTCTGTGTTTCCACTGAAGGTGCACTCGGCAGAATTCTCAAGCGAACCTTCATTGAAAACACTAAATGTGGCTATCTTGGGTTAACTGAAAATTCAATTGGATTTAACGTAAGCATTCTATATTAAAAAAATAGTCAAAAGTCCCAAAAGAGCGATCCATCCCTGGTTATCGGCATACCACTGAGATTGGAAGCTTGGATGAGTGGGAGAAGGGAAGGGAGGGAGACTTGGTTTCGAATCAGGACGCAATCAATACATTTTGAATTCCCGGTCGGTCGTTCTGCCTTGCGGTAGGTAAAGTTGTATCTGCTAGTTGCACCGTTTCGGAACATCATTGCTGGTTAAATCTCTGCACTGAAAAATGCTTCAAGCTTAGCTCAGCTTACAGAAACTACCGTGTTGAAACAGCCTTACATCAAGAACGTCAAAGTTTTCTCATTGCCAATGCCAAGATCTAAGATCCTGATTTGAGCGGTGGTGATTTATCTCGCTTTTCAAAGTTGGTCTTGCTGGAAATGTTAAACAACTATTCGTCGTCCTCGGCTCGTTTTCGAATAAAGCAACACACCACATCGACACAGCTAGGTGCAAAGAGATCAGCTGATATGAGCTGAAACTTTCGAGCCTGCAGCACTTTTCCACAGCAAATTCGCACAAACGACCTCAAACATATCGAAAGGGGTGAACGGTCGACGGCCGCATCCAACAGTAGAGATGCTCATTTTAAGCGAAATTCAAACATTTGACACAAAGCAGATTTTTCCTTACCACCTCCAATGCCCATTCGTCGTCAACACATGCAACAGCTTCCGTCGTCGAAGCTCATAAGCAACTTCTCGTCTTCTTCCCCACAGTCTCTAGTCTCACTACACTTCCTTTCGCTTGATGTGAGCAACTTCCGACGAGAACGACGACGACGATGTTGCGCTGTCGTCGTCATTGAGATAAGCCTCCAAAGCACCCGCACATGTTTCTGGGCCTGCATGGCAACCGACCGGTCGCCGGGAACGACCAACGAATATGGTATGAAAACCCCTTGAGAACCGGGTGCTTCCGAAAGATTGGGGGTGCGAAAAACTTGTTCCGTCTGCTCGCTGCCTGGTGGAGCAGTGATTTTACACAGCTCCTGCCGACGGGACAGACAGGTGTAGTTTGTGGTTTCCATTTCTTTCGCTGCTCAATCTTCAACGGATGTGAGCTCAAGTTTCTTGTTTGTAATTTTCTTCACGGTGGTGGTTTCAAATTGATAAGGCGTAATTGCATTAAGCTTGTAACTAGGAAGTTATTCGAATAAGGAAAAGGGTATCTTGCACACTACGAAAAGCTCGGGTGAATTTCGATGCTCGAAAATCGACATACGCGAGAGATTCTGTTCAATCAAATATAAATTGTGCAATGATGTTTCCACAACATCCTGCTTCAAATGTACATTTCAACATCCATTGGATGGTATCGTTAAAAATAACAACCCAACAGCCTTTATCTGTTGCTTCCGCGATTCTGGAAACAGTTTATCTTCTGGGATGCAATTGCCTGGCAAACCGGAAATAAACAACCCATTCAAATGTTCAACTAAAACACAGCGCAATTCAGCAAGCTAACTGACAACCCAAGGAAAATCCCATTTTAAGATCAGTCACATTAAGGAAAATTTATGCCCCCTTTGGATGACTGCGTTCGTCCTCAAGTACGTTCCATTCGTTTGTTAGTGGTAAAGTATTCATCGCTTCCGTGAGATCTTGTAGCAAGCTATATCCGGAATGGGTTTGCATATTTCAATTGATACTGATCTGATTACAACTACGGTGAAGAGATTCATCTTTGCCTTTACATCTCCACAATTCGTAGTATTACTACATGGAAAATCCAATGCGATAGCCGTAAGAGAATGTATTAGGTACTTGTCAGCTAATTCCATGATATGTGCATTCAAATTCAAACAGCAGTATGCAAATGGAACTAAACTCCAATTGGGAGCGGGTTCGAGTCTTATTTCAATGACATGGGTTCTTCCTTAATCATGCTTAATATTCATCCCTTTTTGGAAAAGTCCAATTTCGAGGCCTTCTTCGGATCATCTGACACTGGTATTGCTGCAGTAACATGTGAATCACAGCTTCATTCGCATAAGCCAACAGTCAACTAGACCAATCTCGATAACAACCAAGGACTATCGAGGAAAGGAAAATGTTTAAAATTTTCTGGGCAACAGTTATCAAAGTAGGGAAGGTCCAGTATGTGGCCCTTGTGGAAATTGTTACTTATAATATGATTATATCGTTAAATTGCGAATTATGGAACGGCGCGATGAAGAAACTGCTTGCATCGTCAAAAGCGGCATCACTGAAAGCTCCAACCGGGCGATTCCCGAGAAAAGGAAGCATAGGGTTCGACTCCGATTTCTGGCGTAATCTCCGTTCATCAGCTACCAGCTAAAGTTCATTTTCATACCTCTTAACGCCAATGGTCGAACTTTAACTTTAAACTCTAACTTTATTGGACGGTGATTCCATTTAGAGGCAATAGTCTTGGGCCGAACAGTTAGATGTACAAGGTCCACTTCCGTTTCCGGTTTGAAATTTGAATGCAGTGGACCAACGGGGCCAAGCGTGTAGAAGATCTCTCTCTATCTCTCTCAATCTCTCTCATTTGTTATTCTAGTCACTTAACACATTCTAGGTCATTCGTGACTTGGCCGGGGATGACAATTGAACTCATAACTTTTAGACCGAGAAGCGTGAATGCTAACCACTACGCCGGGCCCATCCAACAGTGTAGAACAGTGGTGCTCAGAGTTGCAAAATCACACGATTATCACGAGATCATGTGTAGCCTAAGTAAAAGACCAAAGCATAAATAAACGAATCTCACCGATGACACTCACCACACCAAACCCTGACTGCCTTGTTGAGCTATCTGACAATCCTTCGTAAGAGTGACGTTCATATCTGACATTCGGAACCTGAGTGTCGACTGAGTGACTAGATGATGAGACGTCAAGACTGAGTTTGACACAGACAACAAGTAATGATTGTTGTTGTTTTGATGATCGTGAGCTTCGTTTTTGTGTTAACAAATCTGGAGAACTTTGAGATTTGAACGTATTTACTTTTGTAAAACAAAAACATGCCAATCACCGATTTCTCACAAATAAAATCTCAACCTCGAAAACATACACCAAAATCAGGTAGAGGAATGATTCCTATATCGTTTGGTATGGTCTCCATGCGAGATCGAGCTTTTATTTGATCGAAAACGGTGATTCGCGTGTTTGGTTACAAAATCAAATACGTCCAAATCACACAGTTCTCCAGATTTATTGACATAAAAACGAACCAGGCTTCAAAATTATCCGGATAGACCTATCCGGTGGATAGAAATAAACGGAGTCTATCCCTATGCACATATCTTTCCCTCCGAATAATATCCAAGTATCCGGATAATTTTAATTTGGATATTATCCATTATTTTTCTATCCGGATGGTATCCGGAGTACTCAGAACAGTTTATGTTTAGAATAGGAATGTTTGATATCAAATATGTATCCTTCAATATGGGTATTTTTGGAATCGGGGTTATGTCTAGAGGCCGGAAATTGATATCCGACACCATTTTCAAAAACCAATATGGTGGTAATGGGGTTCAGAAAAAAAAACTGGAAAATACCTTACAATACGGGTATTTTTGGAACGGGGACGACGTGTAGATTCCGTAAATTGATGTCCAACGCCCTTTTCAAATCCAATATGGTGGTCATTGAGTTCAGAAAAAGTGGTAAATACCCTAAAATATAGGTATTTTTGGAACCGGGACGACGAGTAGATGCCGAAAATTGATGTCGCACGCCTATTTGAAATTCATGATAGCGACCATATCGTATAATATTTTACACTTTTTCTAAAACCATCATCTTGCATTCAAAAGTGGCGTCGAACATCGATTTTTGGCCTTCACGCGTCGTCCCCGTTCCGATAATACCCATATTGTAGGGTGTTTCACAGGTTTTTATAAACCAAGGACCGCCATCTTGGACTTCAATCGGAAACGCTACCTGTCTGCTCTCGCGACGCCTCTAGCCAACGTTTTCAATCTCTCCTTGATGTCTGGGGTTTTCCCAGCTTGCTGGAAAGAATCGTTCTTGTTCCCAATCCACAAGAAAGGCTGCAAAAGGACTGTTTCAAACTACCGTGGATTAGCTTCGTTAAGTGCTGCCTCCAAACTTTTTCAGTTGATTGGACTCGAAAAATTTGGCAGTATTGCCAGGTCGCTGGTGGTGGGCAAGGCCCCGGGCCCAGATGGGATCCCGGTTGTGGCTCTGAGGGCGGCCGTTGCGGAAAATCCAGACATGTTCCGTTCTGTTTTTCAGACTTGTCTGGACGTAGGCGTCTTCCCAGACGCGTGGAAGCGGCAGAAGCTAGTGCTGCTTCCGAAGCCAGGAAAACCCCCTGGGGACCCGTCAGCATACAGACCCATCTGTTTGCTGGACACCACTGGGAAACTGCTTGAGAGGGTCATCCTCAACAGGCTGTCGGCCTACACCGAAGGCTATTATACTACAGAGGTGGTCCATCGGAAACGAAGGGGCATTCGCTACTGCGCGGTGCTAACCTTAGACGTGAAGAACGCGTTCAACAGCGCGTGCTGGGGGGCGATAGCCCGCTCGCTACAACAGCTCCAAATTCCCGGAGGGCTGTATAAGATTCTGGAAAGCTACTTCCAGAATCGTGTGTTGACGTACAACACAGAAGATGGCGAAAAATGCGTTAGAGTCACCGCAGGTGTGCCACAAGGCTCCATCCTGGGCCGGTGTTATGGAACGTCATGTACGATGGACTGTTGAGGATAAAATTCCCGGTAGGCGTGAAAATTGTAGGTTTTGCCGACGATGTCACGCTGGTAGTCTGCGGGGAATCCCTCGAGGAGGTAGAGCTGACAGCGGCCCACTGCGTCAGGCTTGTGGAGGAATGGATGAGAACCAGGAAACTGGAGCTCGCCCATCACAAGACGGAAGTGGTCGTAGTCAACAATCGCATGTCAGTACAGCATGCAACGTTGACAGTCGGCGGAAGCACAATTAGGTCTGTGCGCTCCCTAAAACTCTTGGGGGTCATGCTCGACGATAAGCTCAGCTTCGGCTGCCACGTCGAGTACGCCTGCTAGAGAGCGTCTATGGCTGTGGGGGCATTATCCCGTATGATGTCAAACAGCTCGGCAGTGAATGCCAGTAAGCGCAGGCTCCTCGCTGGGGTCGTAGTATCTATCCTCAGATACGGCGGCCCTGCGTGGGCTGCGGTACTGGATATTGACTGCCACAGGCAGAAATTAGAGAGTACACACAGGCTAATGTGCTTAAGGGTGGCCAGTGCATACCGCACTATCTCGAGAGAGGCCGTCTGTGTCATAGCAGGGATGATGCCAATCAGCCTTATCATTAAGGAGGATGTGGCGTACTATGACGCGAGGACCGTTCGAGGGGTGCGCAACAACGCGCGAGTTGTGTCGACCGCGAGATGGCAATTGGAGTGGGAAAACTCCACAAAGGGGAGGAGGACTTACCGCTTGATATCTTCCGTATCAAGCTGGGTCAACAGGCGCCATGGGGAAGTAAACTTCCACCTGACACAGTTCCTGTCAGGCCATGGCTGCTTTAGGAGCTACCTGCATAGGTTCGGACATGCAAGTACTCCCATCTGCCCCACATGTGCTGGTGTCGAGGAGACCGCCGAACACGTCGTGTTTGCCTGTCCACGTTTCGAGCCAGTATCGAGCGCTATGCTAGCGATATGCGGAGCGGATACCAGTCCGGACAACATCGTTCATAGGATGTGTGGTACCACCGAGAACTGGAGCGCGGTGGTGACTGCGGTCACCCACATAGTTTCGGTATTACAACGACAGTGGCGAGCCGAGCAGCAGTTACCTACTGCCCGACCAGATCGTTAGAGTTTTGCTAGAGAGGCGCCATAGCGCTACAGCGGCCCCTCCCACGAAGTAATGCCTTCGGGCGGTTCCGGGGAGGTCAAGGGCCAAGCGCACAGGGTAAGATTTAGTGGGTCGGGAGTGAAATTCTCCCATCCCCACACCCTGAGTTCCTTCTCAGGTGTCTGTGAGCAGATTCCCCCATCTATGAAAAAAAAAAAAAAAAAAAAAAAAAAAAAAAACAACAACAGGTAGTTATCTTGGGTCATTTCTCTTTCTGTATTACATGAATGATGTCAATACCATCCTGAAAGGCCTTAAACTATCGTATACGGATGACTTGAAACTCTACTTCGTGATAAAAGAACCTAGTGATGCCATTTTCTTGCAGCAACAATTGGCCGCAAGCATTCGCTTCTTCACCATGACTACACCCTGACGGGCATAACTTTGAAACGTGAATCGACTATCAAGGATCTGGGAATACTGATCGACTCCAAGCTTAGCTTCAAGGATCATGTTGCATACGTTGTATCCAAAGCTTCCTCACAACGGTCATTGTGATTAAACCAAAAGAGTCCAAACAAGCTTGCGAAGATACTCGAAAGTTTTTGAAAACTCAGTTGGATTCAAAAACAAACCAAATTAGTAATTTTAGGAATGGTAAAGATGGCTCTATTATTGTTGAGTGTGCAACAGGAGCTAATCTAAATGATGTAAAAACTGGTATTGAAAGCAATCTGGGTGAAAAATATAGTGCTGTGGTTCCCACTTCGGTGCCCAGATTGAAAATAGTGGGCATGAGCGATCAGTTTTCCTCCGATGTCTTCATTAACTACTTAAAAAGTCAAAATGAAGACATCGCTATAAATGATGTTAAAGTAGTGAACATGTTTGAAAATCCACGCTTCACTTATAACAAGTTTAGTGTTGTAATTGAAGTCGATGTCGATACTTATAAATGTTTGTTATGTGCGAAAAAAGTAAATGTAGGGTTTGATCGGTGCTCGATAGTTCCCGCGATTAATGTGTTGAGATGCTTCAAATGTGGAGAATTTGGGCACAAGAGCATGGATTGCAAAAATTGTGATAGATGCTCTAGGTGCAGCCAACAACACAAAACGTCGGAGTGTACGTCAACTGTATTGAAATGTATTAATTGTTTGAAAACGAATAAAGAACGAAAAGTGAACTTGGACGTCAACCATGCCGCATTTAGCTCGAAATGTTTGCTTTACAAAAGACTTTTTGATCAGAAGAAAAGCAGCTTGCGTTTCAATAAATAGCAGCCAAGTTCCAGGAATGTGAATCAATTCGATTTTTTATACTTGAATATTGCGGGGTTGTCAACAAACTACGTAGCATTACGTCAGATTGTTGAGGAAAAACGTCCTCTTTTAGTTTTCTTATCTGAAACTCATTTTGTAGAAACTGAAGCTTTTGATCAGTATAGTATTCCGGGATATATTGTTGCTGCTTGTTTATCACATTCTAGACACATTGGCGGTGTTGTTATTTATGTCAAAGAATCAGTTCAATTCAACCTTCGTACCAACGAAGTTATTGATGGCAACTGGTTCTTGGGCATTACGTGGCATGAAGATGGGTAATTATGGTGTTTTGTATCATTCTCCCAGTTCTAGTGACCAGCGTTTTGTTGAAGTTTTAGAGAACTGGCTCGAGACATTCCTTGATTCTAGTAAATTAAATATATTGGCTGGTGATTTTAATATTAATTGGCGTGATAACCATAATTCGAATCATTTGAAGCGTTGAGCTGAGTTTTTTTTAATTTAAAGCAAACGGTAAATGAGTATACGCGTATTTCCAGGCACAGTAGAACTTTAATTGACCACGTTTATTCCAATTTTGATTCCATTTGTTCAGTTACGGATACTGATTTGAAAATAACCGATCATGAGACTTTAGTGATTAATGTCTTAGACCATGTTAACGATAACGATAATTTTGTAAAATTGAAGTGCTGGAGGAAATATTCGATGCAAGCTGTTTCGAATCTTGTTGAGAGAAGCCTGGATTTTCCATTCGCGGCTGGTAACTTAGATGAATCTACAGCTGTTCTTAATAACGCTTTGAAAACGTGTACCAATCAACTAGTTGAGCAAAAGTTTGTTTCTTTTAAAAACTCGAACAGCTGGTACAATTTGGATCCTTTGCGTCTTAAACGGAAAAGGGACAAATGGTACAAAAAGTTTTGTAGATCTAATAATGACAATCATTGGACTAGGTACACAATCGCGCGTAATAAATATTCACAATCGATAAAGAAAACTCGTTGTGAATATGTTCAAAGGAAGATAGATCAGTATCAAAACAACAGCAAAGTTATGGAAAATTTTGAAATCTTTATTAAAACCTAGTAATTGCAAACCGCGGTCCATAACTTTTAATGGCACATTAGAACAGTCAGAACAAGTAATTGCAGCTAAGTTTAATGATTATTTCGTGGATAGCGTTTCATTGATTAATCAATCTATTGAATTGGTCGATGAACCTGACGAAATAAAATAGCCAGTTAATAGTAGTTGTAGATTTGAAGTTTTTCACCCAATCACATTAGATGAACTTAGAGTTATTTGTTTTTCATTAGGAAAATCGGCTGGAGTAGATAATGTTAATGCTAGAGTTATTCAAGATTGCTTTCATGTCATTGGCGACATCTTGCTGGACCTTATTAATGAATCATTACAAACTGGACATGTGCCACAAATTTGGAAGGAATCCTTAGTGGTCCCTATTCAAAAAGATGCTGGAACGATTAAAGCCGAAGAGTTTCGTCCCATCAACATGTTGCACACATTAGAGAAAATTTTAGAACTTGTTGTTAAAGGCCAGCTGTTGGAGTATTTAAATAGTAATAGTTTTTTGATACCAGAACAATCGGGATATCGAGAAGGTCATTCTTGTGAAACCGCGTTGAATTTGGTATTAGCGAAGTGGAAAAATAACTTGGAGTGTAAAGATACGATTGTTGCTGTTTTTTTGGATCTTAAACGCGCTTTTGAAACAATTTCTAGGCCCTTATTGTTAAGATCAATCAAGCGCTTTGGAATTACGAGTACTGCATATAAATGGTTTGAAAGCTATTTGTCTGACAGAACTCAACGGACTGTTTTTAATGATTCTGTTTCCAGTCCCGTGGGGAATACCCTTGGAGTGCCCCAGGGAAGTGTATTAGGGCCCCTGTTATTTATTATGTATATTAATGACTTGCGACGTGTTTTACGATTTTGCGACATTAATCTTTTTGCAATGATACTGTGTTATTCATTGCAGCTAAGGATTTAGATGATGCCGTTTTACACTTGAATGAAGATTAACGTTCTCTAAGGAGATGGTTGAAGTATTAGCAGTTAAAATTGAATACAAGTAAAACTAAATTTATGGTTATTTCGCGGAATCGAGTAAATGAGAACGTCTCTGTTGTAATTGATGATGAGACTATTGATCGCGTTCGGGAGATTAAATATCTTGGCGTGATTATTGATGACACACTTAAGTTCAACTCTCACATTGACAATGTCATCAAGAAAATTGCCAAGAAGTATAGAATTCTATGTCGACTGAAAAACGATTTAACTTTTGCCAGTAAAATACAGCTATACAAATCAATCATCTCTCCTCATCTTGACTTTTGCCCTTCCATTTTATTTCTGGCCAATGCAACACAAATATCGAGATTACAGCGCTTGCAGAATAAAATAATGCGTTTGATTTTGAGATGTAATAGATTCACTTCCTCAAATTTGATGCTAGACATCTTACAATGGTTGTCGGTGAAGCAAAGAATTGTATATTTGACTATGGCGTTCATTTTTAAAGTAGTTAACGGTTTGCTGCCTCGATATTTGTGTGATCGAATTGAAAGAGGAAGTGACTTTCATAGATATAATACTAGAAACGCGGTTGAAATAAGAACACCACATTTCTTGACTTGTGCTTCACAAAATTCATTATATTTTAAAGGAATAAATGTTTTCAATTCGATGCCTAGACGTATCAAACGTTCAGCAACACTTACAGAATTTAAAAGACACTGCATTTCACACGTTAAACTGTCTTTTGAACAGTTATCCAGTGATTTTTTTTTATGAATTGACAAATTATGTATCTTGACGAAGTTATCTCTAACGGATTATTTTATATGGATAGCTGTCATAACGACTTTTTAATAATTATTATAGCACTGCAAAAACTATTTTGTTCGCCACGATGGTGATGATGGATTTTTGATATTTGATTTAATAGTAGTAGTAAAAAAAAAGTAGTCTACTAAGGTTTGAGCCTCGCGCGCGTATTACGGATATAGAGGTCTGAATTTAACATTTGATAAAAAAAAAATGCAATTTTGAAGCTTATTTGGAAGATACCTTGAGTTAGTAGTAAGTTTTCTGGCAAATGTTGGGGGTTCGTGAGCATTCCTGACATTGCTGAAAATTATGAAAGCATCAGATTGCGGGGTTGCTAGTGTAATAGGATGCTTTGTTGATTGTTCATTAACTCTTGATTGCTTGTAATACTTATGAATATTTTAGGTGGACAAAAAGGCGAACTAAGAGGTGGACGCCTGAGCTTTTCCACATTTATATCGCTGTGAAGCAACTGTAAACTCTAGAGGGAATTTATATCTGTAACTGAAACCAGTTCGATTTTGTTTGCCAACCTGGTTAAAATGTCATATTCAATTATCTTAAAGATAAATCGTCCAGCTCAAACCTTTGTAGGGGTAAGAAGTGGGACCATCATCATCATCACAACTCGGGTTCATATTCCGCTTAGTCAAAAAATTGAAAGATGTATACTGCCTAAAAGCATTATACTGTTCGTTGGTGCGATCTATTTTGGAGTATTCGACGGTCGTGTGGTCTCCATACTACCAAAATGAAACTATGCGTATTGAAACTATTCAACGGAAGTTCATCCGGTATGCTTTAAGGCATTTTCGCTGGAATGACCCTAGAAATCTGCCTAGCTTTGAAAGCCGTTGTATGCATATCAACTTAGAGCTGTTGAATGCGAGACGTAACGTAGCAATGGCGTTTCTTCAGGGAAACATTGAATGTTCTACACTGCTGAGTAGTATCGACATCAATACCCGCCGCCGTAATCTACGATCGCATGCTTTCCTGAACAACCGCCTCTCACGATCCAACTACGGATGGAATGAGCCTATGCGGAGGATGTGTCGCATCTTTAATATAGATGCTACAATGAATTTGACTTCAATGTTTCCCGTTTTAGAAATAAGTGCAATTTCAAGATTATTTTATGTTAATTTGTCTAGTAAGTAAGTATACTGTCATTGGGGTGAATGTTTTACCTGTTAACCACAGTGTTGGAAAAATCATTTTCAAAAAAAGTTCTATCACAGCTCATTGCAGAGATAAATCCCAAAGGAACTTCTCACAAAATGTTCGCGAACGAGAGATGATAAAAAGTTCATGAAAGCGTAGAGCGAGAGTGTCTGTTTGTTTTCTTCTCGTTCTCCGATATTTTTCGCATCGTTCACATTAAATACCATTTCCAGAGAACTTTGAGATTTGGGCGTAATTGCTTTTGTAAACAAACACGTCATTCAACGATTTCTCACGAATCAAAGCACAATCTAGTGAACTATACTATACCAAATGAATCATTCCTCTCTCTGTCTGTGTTGTTAGTTTTTTAGATTGAACTTTAATTCACGAGAAATCGGCGAATTAAGTGTGTGTTTACAAAATAAATTACGGCCTAATCTCAAAGTTTTCCGGATTTATTTATAGTTTTAGTTCTCAATGCAACCAGCTAATAGTAGATACTTGTAACTATTCACCAAGAGTCTAATTTTTGGTGACCAAATCATCATTTGTGGCTGTACTCTTCGACAAGAAGAACTATGCTATTAGTGCGAAGTACAGTTAGACCACTGAGATTGGCGCTTAGAAATGTTTAGTGTTAGCTAGCAAGCATTCTGTTGATTAGTCTTACTGCATTGAGAACATGCTTATTAGGGTGGTTCAAAATATCGGCTTTGCTTCACTAATTTCAATCGATTTTTAATCAGGTCCAGATAATTCTCCCAAAATTTGAGCTTATTGGGTTGTGATCATTCTGCAATGGCCATCTAAAATTTATAAAGGTATTACTAAGGGAAAAGTGATTATTTTGTTCACCTCGTCTTTAAATTTCGCCATAATGATCTACCAATAAATTAGCCTTGTGTACTCATAGGAAATTTTCTCAGCTACATTTTTTTTCTAAAGACCACTTTTTAATTGAACGTTGAGGAAATTAGTTATTAATTGATTTCTAATCTGCTAACTTTCTGATTTGATCACTCGACTGCATTAGGTAGAGGACAGCAATGGAACCCAGTAGCTCGCCCGGTAGCTTGAATTTCCACACAACCTTGAATGAAAATATTAAATTTGCTGGTCACTACTGGTGCCCTAAAGCTACTGTACCTTTTTTCATGGATCTCAAACTGCAAAAAAAAATCTATTAAACATCGATTCTAAAAAAATAGTTTACTTGATAATTTTTATTCAGCAGGTGTTTTCACTTGGGAATCTATCACTTCGCAAGTTGAAAGTATTTTGAGATTGTCTGTTAATTTCAAGTCTTGCAATACTTGTGGATGGAAAATTTAGATCGTTCTCAATCTGTCACTATATCAAAAGCTCAAGGTACATGGTACTTTGATTAATTTTGTGTTCATTTCCAGCCAACTGGTAATAATTTTTTGTTTTTCTTTTTTTTCTGCCTATATTTTTCACAGTTTTAATATACATTGAATAACCTGTTTAAATTTTTTATCATCCTAAATTGCACACTAAAAAGATGTTTTTGTCAGATCCTTGGTCAGCAAATAAAGCGTTTTGAAGTTCAGCAGTGCAGCAGTCCCGCATACCTTATGGTTTTACATAGGGAGGGTCTTCTCCCATGACTGGGAATCCTGTAAAACAATGTAAAACTCTATCAAATCTCATGACCCGTAATGGTTCCCTTTATGTTGTGAAGACTAGTACTTCAAAAAGGGTAACTTTTGAGGCAAAACAGGGTGTCCTCAACAAGTTAATGGATCAGGAAGCACTAGATATCCACAACAGGTACAGCAAAACATCACATAGACGCCCTTATCCACACTTACTACTCAGGGGGTAGAAGGTCTAGAAGAGCCACCGCCGCCAACTAATGCTTGAACCGGGTACCTGGGACTCCCACAATATACCCGCGGCAATGGTCAGCAGACGATGCTCTGTGCGTGTTTAGTATGTAATATGTTTTATTTGGATATACAAAGCCATGCGTCATCAAAACCATAATTTGCATCACCACAAATACACTTTTCAACAATCTTCAACTGGAACGTACTCACCAAATCATTACACCCGGGAGCGCATTCCCGATGCTTCCACGCATATTTTTCTCTAGTCATTTATAAACAATGTCTCCTCCAGCGATTCCATCCACACAATAACTCGATTGTGCTTCAATACATTTGATGGTCATAAATTGTAACTAGAAGCTGTTCAAAAAACACACACTTAGGAAGGGGGATGGCGAGGATTGATCAATGTCTACAGTTCATACAAATTTCTACAAACTCTAAAATACGGTCTATGTAGTTTATGAACAGCCCTTTTTTGAAAAACTTTTATCATAAACTGGATAAAGGTAGAATCAGATCAGTATTGACAGTGTTAGTGTCAGTAAAACATCAAATATATAGATTAATGTGTGTGTGTGTTCCTGTGTCACATCACCTACACACACGCGCGGATAGAGTTAGAAATAATCCAAAACAAATGAATGATGATGGAAATACGCTGGACGTAAAAAGCTTAAAAATTAGTTTTTCTCAGAGAGTGAGTCACAAACAATAAGTCAAAATAACGTTCCAACTGGTAAAGCATCTCACTTTCTTCAACCATTCATAAACCAAAATACTACGGCATATGAACTTATTTTCCTCTTATGATTTCAAAGAAAACATCAGTAGGGTTTTTGATCTAATTTCCGCCCTACAAAGTACAATCCGTGTTTTACCTTTTTTTTTACGTAGGACTACGTCTTTGATTTCTATATGGGGGTACACTTTGTGAAAACCGAAAATGAAACATGTAACAAATTAAGAAAGATTTTGAACGTTAAGAACTCAGCTGCCCCTGGTCCAAATTCAATAATTTTATCACCAATGGATCAGAAATATGGCTACGCATCGAAAACAATGCTTTCGAATGTTGATTTTCAACAAGAAACTATTGAAAAACTGGTACATGTCCAGCATTGTCCAAAAGCGTCGAATTAACTAACAAATCCACCAATTACCTACATGCATATGCTGCTTCCCCAGCACAGTCGTCGGAGAGTAGTAAGTAGACGAAACAAGTCGAAGTGGCATTCGCCTCTGATCCTCGGGCGCGTGCGAATAGGGAGGATGGAATTGCGTAATATTTTGCACACTCATCGCCATACTCAGAACCACACGCTCCCAACGACCACACCACTGTGTGGTGGTGTTCGATCACCGAAATTAGTAGCAGCAGTAGCAGTGCTTGCGGCGTGTGGCGTTGAAAATTGTTCTCCAGTAACAACGAAAGGCCGCCTGCAAGCAGCGAGCTGCAGAACCCACATAAGCAACCATCAAAGAAGGAAGAAGCTGCACCGCTATTCTATGGATCGGAATAAGTAGCTCTTCGTGAGTCACTGCGGGTCGGTCATCTATGCCATGCGTGTCACCCTCGCTCCAAATGACATACAGCTCGACAGCCTCATCCGTGTTGAACACCCAGCTCAGAATTACTCAACCATCACTACAAAACGGTCCTTTTCAGGGCCACCAAAAATTTGTTAAAGAGTATTATTTGGACATTGGTCAAGGTCATCAGTTCCCGCAAGCAGCTAGCTATCAAGGCTCAACCTGTCTATAGAAGGTGTGGAATTGTAGGCCTGAATATATTGGTGCAATTAGTTTTTCCTCGGCTTTCATTCCGCACGATTCGTTTCTTTCGTTTAATCAACCACCCTTGTAGTGACGTCGAAAAAATTGTTTAAATCGGCGCTTACATATGAAATTTAATGTGGATTATAGAATTTTTTGTATGTTACCAAAATTTATGAATGGTTTGCCACTAAATGTTGAGATAATTTATTGATTATTGAACTATCACACTGTATACCATGAAAAAGCAGCCTGTTTGTGATTTTTTGCCTGTTTTCAAGTAAGGAGTTATCATAAAAAACAAATCGCCAGCTGGTATTTCCCGGCGACTTTACAAATGAATAAAATCAAACAAAATCATCAAGCAGAACTAGCTAGGATTGGTTTTACTTCATATCTCACAAAATTGCTTTCGAGTGTTAAGACATCGTCTCCCGCAAAGTTTACATTTTTCCCTCTACCAACACATACATCAGGGCTAGATAGATCTCCACAGGATCTATAGAATCCACGCAATTTCAAAAAAAACCAAAATGCACAGCATTACGAAAAGAGGTAGGGTTGCGACCAATAGCAGATAGTTTTTGATTCTAAACAAGCCAAACGATTGGAAATTTATCTACCAATCTGCTAAAATGAACACTTAGTTAATTTTCAAACGGTCACTATTGAAAAATACCAAATGTCCAACTGTTGCAATGGTGATCAAAATTATCACCGAATGTCTGAAAACAGCGCATTCCCTAACACAGACTTAAAAATCGAATTCGATGCGGTCCCACTGAACGGTGCTCATTCAATCACCGTAAGTGGTGGTGTCGAGTCCAGCAGCAGCAGTAGTAGTAGCAGCAGCAGCAGCAGCAGCAGCAGGAGTGCTTTCAACAACAACAACAACGAAAGGCTGCCTGCAAGCAGCGAGCTGCAGAGCTCATATGAGCAACCATAGCGAAGGAGGAAGACGTCCCACCGCTAGGCTAGGATCAGAATCAGTAGCTCGTCGTGCTCAGCTCAGCATTACTCATTCATCACTACAAAACGGTCCTTTTCAGAACCACCATTAATTTGTTAATAGTATTATTTGGACATTTCTCAAGGTCATTAGTTCCCGCAAGCAGCTAGCTATCAAGGCTCAACCTGGTCTCTATAGAAGGTGTATTAGTGAGATTAATCATCGTCCGACCATTTTCCAGAACATGCTGGTAGGAAGTGTTAAAAATCCGTACAGAATTTGAGAGAAGTGGGAATAATTCGCTTTGGGTGTATATTCAGTCCCCAGAAAGCCAATAAAATTAAATTTGTGTGAAAATTAGCTCTCACGAGTTCAATCTCTCGAAGTCCCTCCTTTTTTACATATTCTGCACAAACGATACTTTCCGCCCCGCCCCATTCATATAATTTGGAAGGAAATCCTGTGAGGGGTGAATTGAATACACTTTAATACCAAAATGCACAAAACTTAAAAAATTCATAAATAACAAAAAATTCAAAATACCCCTATAGTCGGGTAGATGAATCGAAAATACTCAAGTTGACAGTCCCTTGGATTCTCTTCATCAACTTTCTCTTAGAAATAAATACTACAAATTTGATACGCTTACAAATAAAAAACGGAAAGACTTAAGATAATTGATGATTGATCAATTAAAAGAACTAAATGTTCACATTTGTTCCGTCCACTATCGGTCCTACGTCAAGCTTCCGTTAGTGCCCCTAGGCACAGACCCTTCTACTTTTTATAAACGAATAAATGGAATATGGGTGATTTCTTTCTTATTTTTTTCCTTGATTTGTCTTCCGTCGGTCTTGTTTTCCGTACTGAGTACCAATGCTACCGGCGCCAGGACGGCAGCTTCCACCAGACCCAGCATTTAAACGAAATCTATAAAAGCGCATGAATCACCTGGCGAGAGAATTTCGAATGTAACTGTCCTTAATTCAAAAGGTCTTGCCCTCCTCAACAACATTGAAACAAACAGTAAGTTTGTGGCTATCAAAGATCCCGAGATATTGACCCAGCATGTATACGAAATTTACCAGGCGGGATTCATGGGTGCCCGCGCTACCACGGACCAAATTTTCGCGATTCGGCAGGTTCTGCAGAAATGCCGCGAATACAACGTGCCCACACATCATTTGTTCATCGATTTCAAATCCGCATACAACACAATCGATCGAGATCAGCTATGGCAGATTATGCACGAGTACGGACTTCCGGATAAACTGACGCGATTGGTCAAGGCGACGATGGATCAAGTGATGTGCGTTGTTCGAGTATCGGGGACACTCTCGAGTCTCTTTGAATCTCGAAGGGGGTTACGGCAGAGTGATGGACTTTCGTGTCTGCTGTTCAACATCGCGTTAGAAGGTGTGATCAGAAGAGCTGGGATAGACACGAGTGGCACGATATTCAGGAAGTCCATCCAGCTCCTTGGCTTCGCTGATGACATTGACATTATGGCACGGAACTTTGAGATGATGGCGGAAACGTACATCAGACTGAAGGCTGAAGCTAGACGGATTGAACTTGCCATCAACGCACCAAAGACAAAATACATGAAAGGAAGAGGTTCTAGGGAAGACAATGTTAGCCTCCCACCCCGAGTTCAGATTGACGGTGACGAAATCGAGGTGGTCGATGAGTTCGTGTATTTGGGCTCACTGGTGACCGCCGAAAATGATACCAGCAGAGAAATTCAAAGACGCATTATGGCAGGGAATCGTGCCTACTTTGGACTCCGGAGGACGCTCCGGTCGAATAAAATTCGCCGCCACACGAAGTTGACTGTCTACAAGACGCTGATTAGACCGGTGGTCCTTTACGGCCACGAGACCTGGACTATGCTCGTGGAGGACCAATGCGCCCTTGGTGTTTTTGAACGGTAGGTGTTGCGTACCATCTACGGTGGAGTGCAGATGGATGACGGAACGTGGAGGAGGCGAATGAACCACGAATTGCACCAGCTGCTGGGAGAGCCATTCATCGTCCACATTGCAAAAATTGGGCGACTACGGTGGGCTGGGCACGTCGTAAGAATGCCGCATGACGACCCAGGGAAAATGGCTCTAGAAAGCGACCCAACAGGAACAAGAAGAAGAGGCGAGCAGCGGGCAAGGTGGATCGACCAAGTAGAAGGTGACCTGCGGACCCTTCGCAGACTACGAGGCTGGCGAACTGTGGCCATGGATCGAGTAGATAGGAGACGACTTCTTCAGACAGCAGAGGACAACAAGGCCTTAGCCTGATTGGTAAGGTAAGGTAAGTATGTATACGAAATTCGTAAGAACACTAGTGTCACCTAGCGAGAGAAATAACGAACTAAATGTTCCCTAATTGAAAAAAAAAAACCTTGGCTTCCTGAACAACATTGCAAAAATCAGCAACTTTGTATCTCGTAATGGTCTCGAGATATCGACCCTGCATTTACAGGAAATTTATAGGAGCACTAGTGACACCTAGCGAGAGAATTCCAAACTGTCAACAATTCAAATGGTCTTAGCTTCCTAAATAACAATGCAGGAAACAGCAAAGATCTCGATATATTGACCCAACTTTTCACAATTCAAAAGGTCTTAGCCTAAAGAACAACATCTAATCTAATCTAATCTAATACAAACGCAGCCAGTACGAGAAAGCATCCTGGAAAATGATTAGGTTAGATAACGCCTAATATCTTTTCTTGTCAACATTGATGTTTGCAGCATATTATTGATGACACAAACATCAAAACGGACAGCCCTACTGGGTTGCATTTGCTGCAAAGATGATTCTGTGAAATGATTCGAGTAAATCCATGTCCAAATCGATGTTTAACGATTCATTTCATGAATCTACAGGGGTGAAAGGATGCGTGGAAATACCGTACCAAACGCTCCGAGTTATGTAAGAGTGATTCACAGTTAGAAATTTTTACAGAAATCTGTAAAATTTTACCGAAATCTCAACAGCTGAACGTTCGGTAAACAGTTTCGCAGATTTCCTGTAATTTTTCACAAATATCTGTGAAATTTTCACAGATATCTGTAAATAATTACAGGAAGACTGTAAAATTGTTTACCGAACGTTCAGCTGTTGAGATTGCGGTAAAATTTTACAGAAATCTGTAAAATAATCTTAGTGTGTTCCCAACAAACAATTGCCTATTGAAGAAACGACTTCTTGACGATTTTATTCCACTTCATGCTTAATAATACTTGTACTATTTTTAATAATAACTTCTGTTCAGGCTTTGTTCACACAAATCTGGAGAATTTATTCAACCACAACATTGAAATATTTGGTGTTGAATAAGGTATGTCGAGAAGCTTTTATTCGACTTACAAAAGTTGTAACAGAGCTTATTCGATCAAATTTTTGATTATTCAGCGTTTATTAGACCATCTGTACTTCCTAAACAGCGATGGTATAAAGGTATATATTATAGACGCTTTATTCTCATGTGAAATAATGTTTAATTATTACATCATTATACATTTATTAAACGATTATTCAAATTCGGGATAATTAATCCGAAAATAAGAATGGCACGGAGCAGGGTTGTTTTCGTTAGTGATTGTTATGTCATTATTTCTGTCGAATTTATTACATACATACATACACACATATGTCGTTATATGGGATTCTAACCATGACCTTCCGATCACCAGCCGCATGCCTTGCCAACTGAGCTATCCTAGAATACATCATATGAGCAGCTAAATAAGCAATAAGCAAAACTTGAATCTGAAAACCTATCAACACTTCCAGCCGTAACTCTAGCTAATTCAAGGAGATGTGAGAATGATTAATTCATTCATAGTTGTTTAACATTAGACCAACGTTACCTCTCCATCTCTCTAATTTCGATGCTATTCTTTTCTATAGATCTACCGTGAGTGATACGATTTATGATGACGATTTGAATTAATTAGGAGTAGAACATAAATAAAAAAAAGGGTTGAGGCTGGGATTGAACTCACGACCTTCTACTTGGAAAGCGGAAACGGTAACCACTATGCTACCAATTTTGTTTTGTTGTTAGCCTGAAGAACTGTTGTGAATGAATACGCCGTTTGTGAAGCATTTATAAAGCATGCAATTAAAACATGGACGCATAGTGGTATAAGAGCTATTATGCTGACTGTATTCACCTTTATTCAGCAATATTGTTAAGCAATGCAATGGAATCTAGCAATGGAGCTAGAAAACAATTATTAGACGTATAATAAAGCATGTTATTAAAGCAATTGAAAACAGTCGAATTAAAGCGACAATATATGTGAAAATTACACTTATTCAGTTTGTTGTTAGATCAAAATTCTGGTTCTGAATCAGGAAGACAGTCAACGTTTATAAAGCTTATAATAAGTTAATTAATCATATCAGAGCAAACGGCGGAATAAAGGCGCATCTATCGATCTCAATGAGCTTTTTTCAGCACATAATTCGACATCTTGTTTTATTCAGCATTGTACACTGTTATACAGCATTTATTCAATGTGTATGCTTATTTGTGACTGTGAATTGTTTGTTGGGTTCTAACAATAACATGTGATCTCACCAACTGCCTCCAATGCCAAATTCCTAATTGATAGATAAAAATGGAATGATCGCACCAAAACTGGTCAACTTTTCCCAGCTCTGAAAAACTGCTATTAAATGTCACAAATGGAGACTTCCTTTGGTTGCTGGCTACATCAGATGATTGGATGCTGGAGATTTAATGAAGATTGGAGTTCAGTTGCCGATCCAAAGTTCCAGCACGACGTTTGCTTTGAGCCTTCCGGGTCACATTCTTGCAATCACGGAACCACTTTTTCGCGATATTTTGAACTGGGTTTCCGACGTGGGTGTGCAAGATCAATTTTCTTTTCTTGTCTTCCATCTACTACCACTTTTTAAATACCGCTTTCAAAACATTCTCAATCCGACCACTAGAGGCGCTGCTATAGAATAAATAAAGTGATCGGATTCTTAGTGGACCAGACTTTATGTGCGTTCATATTGCTAATCGATGTGGAATTAATTTATTTTATTGCTCCTAAAATGATACAAATGCACGGCTTTATTTCCTTCCGAAGGAAGACGTGATCAGAGATGTTTTGCCTCAAGGTTTAATCATTTTAATCAGAAAGATATTCCTGTCAAATTAGTGTATTTCTCCATCTGAATGACGAACAGTAAGCAAATTCAATCTTCGATTTATCTTGCAATAATTGCATTATTTGCTTTTACTGCTTTCAACAAAATCGAGTGTACATTACCAAATACTAGATTTTAAATGTGATTTTTTGCATTTATTAAACTTTTCAAGTGTTCGACCGGTTGACAAACTGACTCAATAATGTCAAAATCAAAAAACAATTTCATTCGCCCTATTTTAGACCATGCTGGTGCAGATGTAAAATCAATGATAGATATAGCGCATCAAAATCAAAATCTTCCATCGAAACGAAATAATCCCATTCTACCATTCTTGCCCGAATAAAAAAAAGTGTGAAACATTCGGAGCTCTGTTATAGGAATTGAAGTGCTCGAAAATAAAAATGTTATGATATCAAACGTGCGACGTGCAAAAACGACTAACGAAGCTCTTCCAACTGATTGTGATTGTCGTCTGAAGGAGACGGGACCACCTCCTACGCTAAGCAAAAATCTCAACTTTTTCCATGGACATAGAAAAAAGCACCGAGAGTTTCTTTGACTAGGACGCCGGGTGCAAAAAGACGTAACTATGTCTATGTATATCAATTCTAGATGCTTGTCAGTCTGCTCAGGATGTATCGAAATCATTTTCAAATGACGGTTATGATGATGATGGAAACGGGGTTGATGTGCTTGACGGTGTTACTCGGTATTTATCAATCAGCTGTGAAGGTTTTTGTATTTGATGGGAATATTTGAAAAGGGTTCCCAAGGAAATAGCCGATAATTTGATCCGGGAATCCGACCGAAGGCACCTATAATCAAATTTGTTTGAAGAGAGGTTCGACAATTCAGTATAAGTTTGTCTTCGCAGCAAGATTATCCCACGATGTTGAAACAGCAATTTGCAACCGGTTAAAGTAAGACAGCTCTATTTATTGCTATCCAGCACCAACACGGTAAACTTCTCTTCATGGAATCATCTAATTTGCTGCCAAGTAGGTACTTTCATAGATCCGAACCCTCCTTCCATAATATTGCTTGACAAACTGTCCAACACACTAAGTTGGTTTATAAAAGCTGACTTTATCATCATCCAGCTATCGAGAGGAAGGGGTTTCACGCTGAAGAAGGACAGACAAACTTTTCTCCGAGAGCGACTTTTGATTAGTTTCATTAACGTTCGACCACAGCCGTTTAAATGAAATTTCACTGCACTAAATTTTCCAAAACATCGCCGCAAAGTTTTCCCGACTAGGAGGACGAATTTTACCTTTGAATCTGCTATCCGATTTTTAATTTATTCATTCAAATACCAGACTCCACCCGTACGCCATATTGTCCCATTCCGGTTTGAGGATGGCCCTTGTTCTTGTTGTTTGGAATAGTTTCAGCGATTAAATTAGAGTCAGGAAAAGCAACGTCATCATTATCCTTCGAGGGATTCGTATCTTCAAAGGCTTGGGACTTTCTTTACACAATCCGCATCTTACAACGGCAAAGACTCGAACAAAAGTCGTCTGTCTTGGATACCCTTTTACCTTGCAAAGTGAAGCGATAGACTGTTTCGCTGTCATTTAACAGAACTGCAAATGAATTGCTTCTGAAGCAGTCTATTGCAAGCGAACAAGCTTCTTGTCTTTGATGGGAACCGCTCGCAGAAGCATGCACACAACATTTTCCAAACTAATTTTCGTCTAAAGTTCCGATCGAGAACATATACAGGAAAGGGACAGAGGAATATTTGGGTCGAAGCGGTTCGTCGGCAACGAGTGTCTTCTGATCGAATGAGTTTCCAAAAGTCACGCTTACGAAACGGAAAGACAGCAAACCCAGCTGATGTGGTTGTGGTTGTCCCGAATCGAATGCAATGTTGAGATGAACTAATTTGCATGACGTGTTCGAATTTGAAGTTTGCCGAGAACCGGTCCACGGTGCTATGCGATGTACACTCAAAAAATACGGCAAAACATTGTTAGATTAAAAAGTACTAAAAAAGAAATCCATTTTAGATTTCAAATTAATCATAACATTGAAAATGACACGAAAATTCCTCAGTAGTATAAACAGATTTGGACGCGCTT
This sequence comes from Ochlerotatus camptorhynchus, assembly GCF_037179485.1. Taxonomy (NCBI): domain Eukaryota; kingdom Metazoa; phylum Arthropoda; class Insecta; order Diptera; family Culicidae; genus Ochlerotatus; species Ochlerotatus camptorhynchus. The sequence continues at coordinate 1,856,192 of NW_027040719.1, forward strand.
CATCATTCTGGATAAGTTTTTTTTAAGTCGTAGCAATCTTTCCATTCGACAAGGTCAGTACCGTATGCGTGATAATGTTTGCACAATTGACAATGTCAAAATTAAAAATTTCGTTTTCGAGTTTTTTTATTTAATCAAAGGGGAGCTCCAGGTACGGGTCAATGTTTGTCTGAGGCTTGCTGTACTCGGGTGGCGTTTAGAACAGGCTTTGGCCTTCATGACGCGCTATATTGAGTAATCCAGCGGATTAGGATCGGGGCTGGATGGAATTATTTATTTATTTATTTTAACCACCATCTTTGACAGTTTAGCCATACAGACTGTTTAAAGTGACTTGATCCTATTCTTAAAAACTGGTCTACTTATATTAAAATCAAAAACATCACACACATCATTAAATAGTCTGCAACATGTATCGAGAGGATTGTTATAACCGTAAGCAGTACGATGTCCGGGAGTCCACAGAAAGTAATTGTTGCGGAGACGGCGAGCTGGAGTATGGAAATTGATGTTCCCGAGCAAACAACTGCAGTCACTATGATTACTAATCATGTCAAAAATGAACATCTTCTGGAGAAAGACTCGGCGATTTGTTAGTGTTTGCAGTCCAATAAGCGCACATCTATGCTCGTACGGAGGTAAGCTATCTGGATTTGTCCATGGCAGACGTCGTAATGCAAACTTTATAAACTGTTTCTGGATTCTCTCGATGCGGAGTACATGAACAGCATGATATGGAGCCCAAATTTGTACTCCACATTCAAGAACACTGCGGACCATAGAGCAGTACAGCTCTTTCAGGGCGTAGACGTCGTCGAATTGTGCAGTATTGCGGCGCAAAAATCCTAGCATGGAGTTGGCCTTTGCAACTGTCATGGATATGTGCTCGTTAAACCGTAGTTTGCTGTCCAAGATGAGCCCAAGATCCTTAGTGGCATTAACCCTTTCCAGCGGCGATTGATTCATAGAGTAATCAAAAATGATCGGAGAGTGAGAGCGGGTAAGGGTAATCACTTTGCATTTGGCAGCATTGGTTTGCATTCCATTCATCTGACACCAGGATGACAATCGCTCTATATCAGCTTGTAGTGCGCAACAATCCACGATCGATTTGATCACACGGTACAGCTTAAGATCATCCGCATATAGCAACTTACAGGAACTTAGCATATCACACACGTCGTTAATAAACAGAACGAAAATGAGAGGTCCTAGGTGACTCCCTTGTGGAACCCCTATGGTATATGGAATACCTCGGATCTGGAATCACGTACCTTAACGAAAGCCTTCCTTTGTCAAAAGCCTTAGAAAAGTCGATGTAAACGGAGTCCACTTGCTAACGCTTCTCGATGCTACCAAAAAGAGTGTTCGTGTAAGTCATCAAGTTAGAGACTGTCGAGCGCTTTTTCATGAATCCATGCTGAAACTCTGAAATTATGGGTTGAACAGCTGGATACAACTTCTCATGCAGAAGACTTTCGAGAACTTTGGCCAAGCAGTTCAGGATCGAGATAGGTCAGTAATTTTCCACTTTGTGTATATTACCGGACTTGAAGCTTGGTGTAATTGAGGCGAGCTTCCGGGCATCCGGAAAAACGCCATCCTTAAGTGATCGATTGAAAATAGACATAACAGGAGTGGCCAACGATGCTGCACAGTTCTTGACGAAAGACGGTGGAATACGGTCCGGGCCTGGACCATTCGATGGATCGACTGAGCAAAGGGCTTTGAGAATAGCGTCTTGACTGAAGATGAGCTGCTGCAGGTGAATGTGGTATCTTGGTAGCTGATCAATGTATTGCTGCGGTGGAGGAGTTTGATTGGGTTCGAAAACACTTCGGAAAAAGTCAGCGAAAAGGTCAGCAGAAGCGGTGTCGGTGGTGCAGCTTCTACTACCGTAGGTGACGTCCACGGGAATACTAGCTGATCTTTTCCGAGAGTTGATAAAAGACCAGAACGACTCACGAAAGCGAGCTTCCTGCAAACTATTATACTCTGCTTCTACTAACTGCACCGTATACTTGTTTGCTGTGGTCCGGGGCTACAAATGGTGAATTGACAACCTGGGAAGAGCGTTTTTCCTATCTCTGGTCCTCACAAGTTCCTACCTCACACCTCCCCGTGGTGTAGCCTGGGCAATGTTGTCCTTCTGACAATAGCAAAATGAGGGGGTGCGACGCGAACACTGGCGCGGTAACCATAACACGGCGATCGAGGAAATGCTTCGTCAACCCGCAGGAGTGCCAACCGGCACATTAGGATCGACGCCAGTAAGATTCTTATTACGGCATACTGGATACGGCATGGAACTATGGACACGACACGGCACAATGGATTGGATACCACGCTACAGGGCTGACAGTCGTGCTATTCTGCTCCCTAAGTAAAGAAGGGTGACACCTTCTTGAAATGGCGAGTGGGCTAATAGTGCGGCTGCCCCCGTCCCGGTAAAACCTTGGCAGGCCTCCGGATACGTTCAAAACTCGTCACCAATTGGTGATTGGTGAGTAGTAGACTCAGATGTAACATTCCTGACTTACGCCGATCTGGCTCTGAACACGGCCCCCATGAAGGACCGTGTCAACCCTAGCATGGCCTCCCTGCTTGCATAGATAACCATGGGATCACGATAGGCGACTACATACAACGAGTGGAGATAGCGGCCCGGAGGGGGGACCCAACAGAATGGAGAAAAACGGAGAAAAAAACAAAAAAGAAGAAAATGAGAAAACCCAAAAAAAAATATGAAGGACGACGGCAAGACGCCAGAAATTGAAAACGGAGGAGCGAACGTGTTCGCAAGGAGCGGGATATTGCAGAGATCACCAGTGTTGAACCTGGAGGCAACAGCGAGTTCCAACAGCAGCAGTAAGCCCCAAGGTGAGCAGCAAGGACACCAAGGAGAGCTAGGTCTTATGCTAAGCCAGGTGTTCACACCGAAATCCAGCAGTAGCACACCCCAAGAAGGATTGCAGCTTGGGAAGACCAAATTGATGGAGGTCAGGAGGAGGATCAATGAACTCCATGACTTCATCAAGGATAAGAGCAACGTCCACAAGGCAATAAAGGAAATGGTGACGGGCATCAAATCCGCCATTATTGCTGCCGAACGTGAACAGGATGCGCTGAGGACTGCGCGTAACTGCCGAAAGGGCACTGATCGAGGCCAAGGAGAAAGCAGAGTGCTGATTGAACCAGCGACCGAAACGGGTGTGTTTTGTTTCTTCTGTGCTTTTTTTTGCTGCTGAAAACCTTTTCGCATGCGTTTTGTTCTCGAGTGACTGGAGGTGAACTGGTGATCGCATTTAAAAGTTTTGAATACCGTGCGTGATTTTTTTTTTTTTTTTTTTATCTCTTGTTGCTTATGCAATGGTGCTTGGTGTGGTCTTGCGTTTTTCTTTGTTGCCCCGTACAACCTCTATCACGCTGATATATTTTTCTGTTGCTGCGATGAGCAACTTCTTTGTGTGGTGTTAAAGAAGACAGTCCGAAAATACATGACCTTGATTATGCGTGGAGTGCGTTCTTTTGTACGTACGAGCTAGAAGAGCGTTATCAGTGATTGCGGTGGTTCAAGGAAAATTAAATAAAGCATTTCTGAAAACATGACGCTGCAAAGTCTCTAGGCCAATCGGGTGAGATCTTTCCATTTTATCTATTTATATTTTATTTTTTGTCACTGATTTATCAAATGCTCTATAATGACGAATAGAGTTGCCAAATCATTCACCCTCCCACTAACACAACTCTTTCCTTCCTGTGACACCTATGAAGGTAGTATGGGTTCCCTGCACCTTCTTAAGTAGATGTTGGATTAACTTTCCCTCCCTTCCCCTGCGATTGTAAGGATGTGGCCAGGTGTATAATGCGATGCTTCTATTGTAGATTTTATTTTCGTGTGGGGAAAATCACTAATCCCAAGTGATATTTTCTGCGTCAACACTCGATATTTTCTGCAAAACGTATTAGTTGACCATTATATAGCCACCCACGATTTGTACAATCGCATATGCTATGCTATGCTATGCTATGCTATACTTGTTTGCTGTGGTCCGGGAACGAAAGTAACGTTTTCGAGCTTTACGCCGACGGTTACGCAGATTACGCAATCTTGTATTCTCTCTCTCTTTATACCGACCTATGCGGCGGTCAGGAGAGTTGCGATTTAGCGTAACTTTTAATCTATTTAGATTTGAAAATCTTTTGAGTGTAGAGTAGCAGAGTGATTTTTGATTAGGGCTTAAGTTGAAAATGCCAATTTCATTTGATATAAAAAAAATCAAAGTCTACACACTTAGAAAAATTTATGTAAATTAAGGTACTAGCGCGTCGTACGAGCATTTATTTGACATGAAATTTAGTCTTGTTTGACTAGCGTTTTAGTAGAATAATTGTATACCATTAAAGTTGTTTTTTTTTCGTTTTAATGCTACTACTTTTGTATCACTTTCACTAATTCACTTTCACCAATTCACTTTCACTAATTCACTTTCTCTATTTTACTTTCACTATCACTTTAAACTATAACAGATACGTATTAAGTTTACTAATTGCAAACTTCTTCAGTGTCAGTCATAGACTACACACTGAAGAAGTTTTCAATAAGTAAACGAAATATGTATCTGTTAAAGTTTAAAGTGATAGTGAATGTGAATTATTTAAAGTAAATTAGTAAAAATCAAACTGATACAATAGTAGTATAATTAAAAGGATAAACAACGTAAAAGGAAAACAAAATTCAGTCATAAATTCCGCTGAGTGGAATCTGCCATCGTAATATGTTATTGTTGACAATGAAAAAGAAGATTGAAACTAGATGGTGAATGTCTCATTTTGAAAATAAGATTAATAATTTGTCCTATTGAGTGAAGTGAATTCGTCCACTTGTGATTTAAATGGTGTGAAGTCAATTTTATTTCATCAGCTGATTATTTATTTTTTTTTCCTTTGGTTTGTTTTTTTCCGTCGATCTTGTTTTCCGTGCTGAGCACCAATGCTACTGACGTGCCAGGAAGGCAGCTCCCACACCTGGACCCTACCTATCGACCCATCAACTCATGAACCGGGGACCAACGGCTTTACTTCCCATCCGAAGGAAGGCGTGATCAGAGATGTTATGCCTCAGAACATCCCGGCGGCGCCGACTGGTATTGAACCCAGGCCTGTTGGGGTGAGAGGTAATCACGCTTACCACTACACCACCGGCGCCGTTATCAGCTGGTTATGACCGATGTAAGATTTTTTTGTTGTTCTGCGCTCATGCTTGTTCGAGTTGCTTTCCGGCCTACATCCGAGTGCTCGAGTGGTGCCGAGAAATTATGATTTCGTGTAGTAGGTGGAAAATGAATTTTCATTTCATTTCAGGAATCACAACACGCAAAACTAACGTCACGTGTAAAATTAGTTATTTCTAAAGGTCCGTTTAGACTATCTGATTTCTTGGTCTGATTTACTTTCGACACACTATTGTGAGTCCCCCTGTTTGCTGGTGTTCACACTGCTTGCACATGTCGAAAGAACTGTCAATTTAGATTTCAAACCAAAACTGTATCAGGAATCAAAAGTAAATGCTTCCACAATGAATTACCGGAAAATTGCTCTAGCTTTGGCAGGCGCATTTGCTTTTATTATTTTTATTAAAATGAGAAGGAGGAGGTGAACTTTGTGGAGTAGAAAATGGTTGCTCAGGAGGAACACCGGCAGGAATCTGGCTCATCTCGTCCTTCAAGAACTACGATATTAAGACGAAAAAGGATTTCAAAACTTCGCCAGGATATCGATACCAACTTTCGTCAAGCTAGTGGGAAAAATTCTCTATAGATCTACATGATTCCTTGAGTTGTGTGTCATGTGTGTGTTCTTTAGAAGATCTGCAAATTTCTCTAAAAATTTACAAAGTTCCTGAATCCATGCAGACTAAAGATCCTTAAATATCAACAATTATCACTGATGTTCACTAAATGTCTAATAATCTACGAACTTATCGAAAGCTATATAACCTTCTCTGTAGATTATCATGATTCAATTAATATCTGCAAATATCTCTGAACATCTACGCAATTCCCTTAAGTATACCAAATTTATCTAGAATTTTTTTAGCTTCCCGGAAATCTGAAAATCTGAAAATCTACTAATTTTTCTGAAGTTGTGCAAATATCTATAAAGATCAGCGAACTTCCCAGAAGTTCTGTAAATTTCACTTAACGTCCAAGAACCTCAATAAAATTCTGCAGATTTCTCAGTAGATCTTCTCTAAAGTTCTGTACATTTCTTTGTGGATTCTTGGACTTCCATAAATTTCTGCAGATTTATTTGAAATTCTTTAAAATTCTTTAATGCTCGAAAAATTATCTGAAAATATTTGAATTTCTCTGAAGTTATGTATATACTTCTAAAGATCAGCGAAATTTCCAGAAGTTTTGTGAGTTTTGCTGAAATTTTGCAATTTTTTCTAAAAATGTACGAACTTCCTGAAGTTCTACAGACTTCTCTTAAGGCCTACGGACTTTTCTGAAGTACTTCAGATCTATCTATTTCCAACTTCCATGGAGTTCTGCAAAATCTTGGACTTTCGTACTTCGCTGAGATTGATTTTTGGAATTGAAGTACTTTTCTGAAACACTGAATCACTGAATGTGAAGTTCTGCAAGTACCTTTAAAGTACTGTAAAGTTGTCTGAAGTTATGTGGTTTTATTGTCAAGATCTATGAATTACCTTCAGGCTCAATACATTTCTCAGTAGATCTACAAACTTGTCTGAAGTTTTGTAAATTCCTCTGTAGGCTCTCGGGCTATCCTGAACATCTGGAAATGTCCCTGCAGATCTTCTAAATTACCATATGTTCTCAAAATTCATCTGAAAATAGTTGAGCTTCCTTGAAGTTTTAAATGTTTCTCTCAATATCTACACATTTGCCTGAAATCTTATAAATATTTTAAGCCACCCAACTTCCCTGAAGTTTTGCAAATTTCACTGAAGATAAAATAAAAATTCTGACATTCTAAATATGCATCAGAAAAGCTGCACTCTTTCTTGAAGGTTTAAAAATTTATCTGAGGATCTATGACCATTCTTGTGATTTTACCAAAGTTTTGTAGCTTTGATCTGAAAATCTAGGAACTGTTCTGATGTGCAATATTTTTTTCAGTAGATCTCCAAACATCTGTGAAATTCTTTACATTTCACTGTAGATTCTTGGACTTTTCTGAAGGTCTGCAAATTTCCCTGAATATTTAACAAAATTTCCCTTATAGTTTTACAAATTGATCTGAAAATATTTAACCTTGCTTGAAGTTTTAAAAATTTCTTTCAACATTTTTCTGAAGATCTACGATCTCTCTTGTGAATTTTACTGAATTTCTGCAAATTTCTTTTAATTTCTGTACAATTTTCTGAAGTTTTGTAGTTCTGTTCTCAAGATCTACGAACTACCCTGAAGCTCAACAAATTTCTCAGTAGATCTCCATATCTCTCTGAAGCTCTAAAAAATTCTTAGTAGGCTCTCAGACCTGCTGTCTCGCATGCTTATTCTTATATAATACATGCTTCGTAATAAACAAACACTGTTTTGTTGACGAACCAAACACACTGGAAAACCAAAATCAGTCAAATTATACACATTGAATAGTGAAATCGGTTTACCTTGCTGCTGGATGTCATCGATACAAAAATCAAAGCCATAAAGTTTTAGAAGAAAAAATCTTTTTTTTTTTTTTCATTTCACTTACGGCTATTTTGCTGAATGAGTGGAATGAAAATTAACCACAAACCTATTACGTTCGACAAATCAAACGTCAAATCCAATCGTCATGTCGAAAAAGTGTGAACGCATTCGAACATTGCATCCGACAAAATTATCGAATCAGACCAACAAATCAGATAGTCTAAACGTACCTTAAGTGTGTACGTCCATTATTAAATACCAATGTCGATTCTACAAAACCCAAAAATCTCTAGCGGAAGCAAACCGGTCTCGAGGAATATGGTGGTGCTAATTTATGCATTGGGTTTTGCAAATGAACTATTCACGATCATGGATTGGTTTACCTACGCCTGTTGTTGTGCTGGTGATGCATTTTTCTGGGATTGCAATTCATATTTGTAGAAGTATGTAGGTGAATTAGGATCACGTGCGTATCACGTATGTCTATAAAGTATTCAGTAGTACTTATGCTTAGTATCTAACAGTATGACCTTTGGCTAAGGATGACTTCCAACGGATAAGTTATGGATCCATAATGACTTTGCAAAAGGAAAACCAAGGTTGAAATGTGGTCCTTCTGTTATGATATTTTTTTTTTTTCTAATATAAATAAGGTTCAACTCATGTTACCGATGAAAAATGCAGCTCTACGCAAAAAAAATACCTGAATTCAAACCATCGTGTAAAATCTGACGAAGGCAAGACGCCAGACAGCAAGGAGCGGGATGTTGCAGAGATCACCAGTGTTGAACTTGGTGGCCACAGCGAGTTCCAGCAGCAGCAGTAAGCCCAGAGGTGAGCAGCAAGATACCGAAATCCAGCAGTAGCATACCCCACGAAGGACTGCAGCTTGAGGAGACCAAAATGATGGAAGTCAGGAGGAGAATCAATGAACACATTCGTCAAGGATAAGATCAACGTCCACAATGAAATAAAGGAAATGGTGACGGGTATCAAATCCGCCATGATTGCTGCCGAAAGTGTACATGATGCGTTGAGGACGAGAGCCGAGACTGCCGAAAGGGCACAGTTTGAGACCAAGGAGAAATCAGATCCACGCTCGGCCAAGAGGAAAAGGTAAACGCCAGGAGAGGAAGAGGAGTTGTAAAAACCTAAGAACGACAAGGAAGAAGGTTGGCTTGTCATCGAGAAACCGAAGAAGAAATGGAAGCAGATGAAGAGTGCACTCAGGCGAAGTAAGGGCGATGGTCTGATTGTCGAAGCAAAGAACAAAACGACGTACGCAGCACTCCTCCGGAAGGTTCGAGAGGATCCGGAGTTGGAGGAACTAGGAGAGAACCAAGAAGACGACTCTATCAACCATGTAGGAAAGATTGTGTTTTGCTGTGGATAGCTGCGCACCCGCTGACTAGATAGAAAGAAGATTGACGACGATTCTGGAGATTTCCTGTAAAAAGATGGGGAAGGAGTACCGCGGCATGCAAACGGCGGTGATACGGCTTTCTACAGTTGCAGCGAAAAAGCTATTGGAGAAGGGCAAGGTCAAGGTTGGGTGGCCAGTCTGTTCGCTGAAAGCCAACCCTTCGGGTTACCAAGCAACTAGGACGATGCTTCAAGTGCATGGGTTTCGGTAACCAGGCGAGGAACTGCAATGGCCCTGACAGATCTGATATGTGCAGGAAATGCTTGGACAAAGGTCACATTGCAAGAGGCTGCACGAAGCAACCGAGGTGCATGTTCAGCAAAAAAGAGAACGAAAACGATCATACGACGGGAGGCTTCAAATACCTACACACCACGAAAAAGTCATGTACATTTCGGTTCCCTAAGACCGACATATGTAAGCGGCCCTTTTGACATAAGAATCAGTTGAAAGAAACGAGAAAATCAATTCAATCAAACGTTCTCTTCGTCAACTTGCTTATGTTTCGATTTGAGAACACATAATTTTACATGAAATGTTTGTTCACGTTCCATGATTTACGTCCAATATGGATTGCGTCTCGCGTAAAATTAGTTATAGCTAAGTGTGTAGCATACAAAAAGGCAATGGCCGGCCAACAGTAATGGAGGTAACCCAAATAAACCTCAATCATTGCGACACTGCACAGCAACTGTTATGACAGTCGACAAACGAAACAAAAATTCGGCGTGGCAATCATTGCGGAACCGTATCGAGTTTCTCCCGATAATGGTAACTGGGTGGCGGATAGAGCTGGGATGGCTGCTATACAAGTTATGGGCAGATGCTCCATTCAAGAAGTGGTTGCAAGCTATTAAGAAGGTTTCGTGATCGCCAAAATCAACGGAATCTTCATGAGATGCTGGATGGACTTACCGAATAGCTGATCGACCGGTAGTCATCGGAGGAGATTTCAATGCTTGGGCAGTGGAGTGGGGAAGCAGATATTCCAATGCAAGAGGGCACAGTCTGCTGGAAGCTCTGGCAAAGCTGGAAGTTATGCTGTCCAACGAAGGCACCAGAAGTACTATTAACGGCATACATGAACTGAAGAGTGTGCGAAGGATATACCCATAAAGACCATCAGGCTATATGGCATCAACGAACGGAATACCGTGGCAGTACGGAGGACGAGGACTTGTGACCGGAAGTGGAAGACTTCAAGGACAAAGATCTTTTCGTTGAAGCACTCCGGGTGGACAGAGGCCCCGGGGATCTGAACGCGGAAGAGTTGGACGGAAAATGGAGCCAAATAACAGACGGCGTCTAGCTTACTGGTGGAACGAGGCAGGCTAGTTGTCTCGGAGCCAGAAAACGTTTCAGAGAGCAAGAACAGAAGCAGACAGAGAGGAACGAAGAGGAATGTTTCGAGCGGACAGGGCCGCTCTTAAACGAAAGATAAAGCACAGCAAGTCAACCTTTTTTTCAGGAGCTGTGTCGAGACGCTGATATCAACCCCTGGGGCGAAGGTCCAACGATGCCCGCTGAAATGTGCCCAGAGAAGTTGGTAGCAGTAGGTGGAGGGCGATGACTTTGAAGTCGCGAACGAGGAACTCGTAGCAGTGGCGAGAGGATTGAAGGTGAAGAAAGCTTCCGGTCTAGATGAAATCCCCAACGTAGCGTTGAAAGCAGCGATCCAGGCGTCCTCGAACATGTTCAGGATGATGCTGCAGAAATGCCTAGAAGAGGATCACATCCCTGACAGCTGGAAGATACAGAAGCTACCCAAGTATGTTTTCAGTGCCAGCTGACTGACTTCAATACAAAACACAACACCTTGATGAATTTTAAATTAGTATTTGCCCGCTTGATATTCCAACACACTTGTGGCACAGTGGTTAGATTGATTAGGATTACAGCGGTTTCCACAAGGCTCCATCCATCCAACCACGTGCTAACGCTGAAGCTGCCCAAAGAAGTTAAGATCGTTGAGTACAAAGTCCGCCATGTTTCACGCACAGTCTGTCGTTTGCTTATGGATTTTCTCATAGGAGTAAAGAGCTACAGAGTCGCCGTCAACGCCAATGGATGTTAATTTGTTCGCAAAATCGATGTACATCGTACAACGTAATATTACACAACCAGCGGAATGACCTCTGTGCAGCTGTTTGGATGTAATATTCAACAACTTTTTTTCTGTGCAGTCGATGAAATATGTCGAGAGCAGGGCACTTGGAATGCCGTCAGCAATGCAGTCGCTCAACTACTGTCGGAGCTGCGGCGTAAATGGACAGAAGAGCAGCGATCTATCAACGCCAGCTAGTTCACCGTGGTCCCAAGAGAAACAAGGCAGAGGAGAGAGTAAGGAATACACACTTAGAAAAATTCATGTAAATTTAGGTGCTCTGAGACTGACATATACGAGCGTCAATTTTGACATAGAATTGAGTCATAATAGACCTGAAATTCAGCTCAATCAAACGTACTTTTCGTTGAGTAACGAACTTTTCAGTCTCGAAGCACTTAATTTTACATGACATGTTTGTTTACATCTCATCCTTTATGTCAAAGATGAATTCCGTCACGTGTAAAATGAGGTATTTCTAACTGTGTATGTTTTAGCGAAGTTGTACTAGGCATCTAGTGGATACCACACCGTGCCAACTACACTACAGGCCAGGCATTTGAAGCTATCCTAATCCTTACTTTAAAAACATATGTTCTGATGGCGTCGGCCCGGACAGAACCGGAAGTCGGTTTTCCAAGCGACCATACCATTCTTTGTAAAAAGGGTAAAAACAAGTTTTTAACAATTTTCTTCAATTTTGACGAAATTTTTTGATTTTTCTTTTTCAGTGTGTAATTTTTTAAAGTCATTTCGATTTTATGAACCATTTACGTGCTATGGTTTATTAAAAAAATATTAAATTCATCATTTTGAAAATCTAGGCGTTAGTTAAAATGATCGAATTTCGACACCAACTTGGTGAACAATCATGCGAAGTCTCATCGAATTCGGAGAGGAAAAAATAAAATAAAATTGTTTTCAGTACTGAGTACCAATGCTACCGACGCCAGGGAGGCAGCTTCCATACCTGAACCCTACATATCTACCCATCAACTCATGGACCGGGTACCAACGGCTTGCAAAAAATTACTTCCCGATGATCAGAGATATTATGCCTCAGAAATTTCCGGCGCCGGTAACTGGAAGCAAACACGCTTACCATTACACCACCGGTGTCGCTAGTTCGTGAGTTGGTGTGGACTGCTCCGTATAAAAAAATATTCATTGCACGCACGACTACCCACACAGCCGGAAGTCGTATAACAATGTACAAATAGTATCGTAAATTATTACAGATTGAATTAAAATCGCTTATCGTAATGTTCTGCAGCATTTGCTTCCAATGAATCGATATTACTATTACATTATAGAGCTTTGAATTTAAAGGCAAAATATGTGACCGTTAACATTCCATTAGGTCATCCGTTTGAACAAACAGCATTATCGATGAATAGCAACCAATGCTACTGAAGAATAGTTCAACATAGTTATCATATACATCGAGAGACCTTGTTTCTCCGTCGATGAGAATCAACGATGGAAAGTGACCTCCTACGTTCAGATTTTTGTAGTACCCGTTGAGTATGCCTGTAGGAACGGAACTGACTTCGGACGTAGCACTTCGCCCAGGAATCCTTCGAATCGATATTGACCAGCTAGAAGCAGTGCAGTGAGCAGTTTGCTTGCGTTGTTCCGATACAATGGAAGCGGTGGAGTTCAGTAGAAATACTGTTGATGCAAATGGTCCGACATGGTGGGAATGAAATATGACAAGAGGAAAAAAGTCACAACTGTATTAAATTGATTCTTGATTTGATTTTTTTAATCAAACCTCAAACGGTAAAAGCATTGTATCTCTCGAATTGGAAAAAAATAGAAAATAGATTTCATGCACCATGAGAGAATCCATAAAGAAATTAATTCAGTCGCCTCCAGAACTTTCTCGCAATCAGTTATCCCATCGCCATGACACAAATCGCATCGATATTCCTTTTGCTCAACGCAACGCTCATCAGACACAACCCGGATCAACTGAACTACGCCGTGGCCACCATTGGGCAATACATGCACCATCGAGGTGGCCATTGTCTGTTTCTCGACATCAGTGGTAACCAATACAAGTACGACAACTTTATGAACGAAATACTACTCCACCCCCGAATGGTTTCGGTACCCCACATCGTCCTCAACGGATACTTCGAAGGACCGGATGCAGGAGGACGTTTTCCTTCGCTTCTACTTGTGGAGGGTGATACCAAAATGCTGCCTTCATACAGTTTTGTGCAGAAAATATTCCACCACAAAATTGATTATAATACACCGACTGTGCTGTTTGCCCCTACGACGGGTACCCAAAAAGCTCTGAAGTTTAACCATATGACGCTTATACAGGGCAAGATCTTCAACGTAGCAGTGATATCGACAGACGAGAAGCGAGTGCTTTACTTGAAATGGTTGAACGACAGGCACCAAGACCTGCCTTACCCAGCTGCAGTGAAGGAATTATTCCGCTACCAGCTGAAGGACAGCGCACATTACGACTTTGCATATTCGTTGAAGAAGCGTGAGTTGGCCATCTACAGACACTGGTCGGCTCCGGTCGGAGCCGCGGTTCGCTGGGCTGATGAGACAGCCAGGTACCTAAACGGAAGTTCCACTTACAAACTCCATCGTTGTCACACATATTCCAAGATGTGGAGCACCTGTTTTCGAGCGTTTCTCATGAATAATAACATAACCTACACACTGGACGGAGTAGTGCTGGCAGACAAGGAGCTTCATTTATCCTGGAGAATGCTGGAGTTGTCAATCCCTCAAAGTGCAGTGCTATTGGTTCCCGAACCAGAACTTCTATCCAAGCGACATCTATTTGCAATGATTCTGAACGTAGGACCAGCAAGCTTGATTTCGGCATTGATTCTACTAACCGAATTCATTGTGCTGTTCATGCCGGTATTCATCATCGGTGATCCACTGTTGTACGGACTCTGTGGCATCATACCTTGTGATATGAACTTTGCTAGGTTCACAGAAAAATCCATACCCGTCGCATTGATGATCACCATCCTTGTCATCTCTCACGAATACAAAGCCCACCTGGAAGCTTTGACAATCCACCGACCGTTCGCAAACCCCACCCTTAGCTCAGTGGACCAACTCCTCGCAACTGACATCACAATCATATGCGACCTTTTACAACATCCCGAGATGAGAACCGATGGCCGGTTCAATGCGCATATTTCCCACGACAACGACATGCACATCCAATTAGATGGCCGACATGCTTACTTCGTGGATTCCGAGCTGGCACCGCTGCTCTTGGGGCTGAAAATCAACTACGATCACCGGTACGGTCGCAGGCGCTACCGGCGGCTACGGGAGTCGTTCAGCGTTAACGTTCAGTATCGAGTGGTGGATCCGATGAATCCATTTCTAAGAAAATTTGCCTACACCGAGAGGATGTTTTTTGAAAGTGGAATCTGGCAGCACTGGAATGAGGAACACCGGTGGACGATCGATGGAGCCATGTGGAAGCAGTTTGGTGGACAGGAAGAAACTACGGACGCAGTGGGGAGCTTGATGGTGGAGGATCTTACAGCAGCCTGGATGACGCTGGCAGTCGGAATCGGTTTGGGGGGGCTGGTTCTGGTGGTGGAAAATTGGTTTGATTATTGCTTTTAATTCCTAGCTTGAAATGGTTTGCGTTCTCTTTCGTTATGTGCATGAACCGGAACATGCTTGCTGGTGCAGTTTTCTATTTGGATAATAGCTTTTTTATCGAACCGCGTGGCGAAAATAATCACTAATTTACTTAGATTTAATGCGTTTTATGAATTGAATAATTTTCTTAGTTTTAGCTCTATTTAAGTACTGGTTACTTGCATTACACTGTGATTCAGAATGAGAATTAAGCAGGAATAGTTGTCCTAGAGAATTTGCGTTTGGTGTCTTAGCAAAGACTCTTACGTGAAGTATTTGTGCTAGAAAAGTCCCTTCTTTTGGTGATTGCAAACATTAGGGTGGCCCTAAAATAATTGAAATTCTAAAAGTATTTCTTTTTTTTCTTGAAAATAATGACATGTGTTGTTTAGCAAAGTTGTAGCTGAGTTGATTTCAAGCTAATTTGAAGAACATTTTGTCTATCCCTTGAATGTGGGAAACAATCACAAAATGAAATTTTGATTGCCTTTCTTTTTTAACACGCCGGTAAAGTACACAGACTCCTCCCATCATGAGTAGTTTGCTATCAAGTAGCGACACTGGCTCCTCTCCTTTTGTACTCTCTGTACTCTGTATTATTTAACGGTTTGGACGATTCCGAAGATGTCGCGCAGCAGGAGAATGCATACGATGAGGGTTTCTCAGTTAATGAAAGTGAAACGGAATAAATTTAACCCACTGATAAGACAACAAATAGAACATTTCTAGATAGAGCTAGAATTAAGGCGTAACAGCTTTTGTAAACAATGACTTCTCTCGGTGATTTCTAGAAAGTTAAGGCTCGCCCACGCAAATCAACATCATCATGGGATAGAAGAAGACTTCCCCTACCCGATGGTTATGTTGATTTGCGTGAACGTGCCTTGAATTCCTAGAAAACATCGAGAGAAGTCATTGTTTACAAAAGCTGTTTCGCCCTAATTCCAGCTCTATCTAGATTTATTTCCCTAACAAATTATTTGATTTTTGGGGATGAATGGGTGAGTCATGGATTATTCTATACAAATTCTATTCTAACTCTTTTTTGAAATGAACTTGGTGGCGTGAAAAGGGCCGTTTTGTTACGTTGGTGATAATTTTTAACCTCCGAAACCGTACAGAATGCGTCCCGGTCGCTTCAGAGTGTAGACGACATCCATGGTCGTGACGGTTTTGCGCTTGGGGTGTTCAGTGTAGGTGACGGCATCACGGTTTTTTCTAGGAACACCTTCAGCACACCTCGGGTTTCCTCGTAGATCAGACCCCAAATACGCTTGACACCACCACGTCGAACCAGACGATGGATGGCAGTCTTGGTAATATCCTGGATGTTATCACGCAGAACCTTCCGATGCCGCTTGGCGCCTTCTTTTCCAATGCCATTGCCTCTCTGCCGCGACCAGTAATTGTTGCTTGATGATTATCGTTGAACGGGTGAATCGAAACGAAGCCAAAAGCGTAGTTAGCAACCTGTTACATAGACAATAAGCTCTACCGGTACCATATTTTCTCGCTTCCCATTGGCTATATGCAGCTTTGTCGATATTGGGAAATTCTGCGTGATCACATCCAGGGCCTGCCATCCGTCGTCTGACTCGACTTGGTGGTGTCAAGCGTATCTCCGGTCTGAGGTACGAGGAAACCCGAGGTGTGCTGAAGGCGCTCCTAGAAATTATGATCCGTTATGCCGTCACCTGTATTGAACACGCCAAGCGCAAAACCGTCACGGCAATGGATTTCGTCTACGCTCTGAAGCGACAGGGACGCACTCTGTACGGTTTCGGAGGTTAAAACTTATCACCAACGTAACATTGGTGGCCCTGAAAAGTTAGAAGTCATTTCAGAAAAGAGTTAAAATAGAATTTATATAGAAGATCCCCTGCTTCCAAGTTTGGTTACTGGATCACAACTCTGGAGAGCAGCGGCGCCGGTGGTGTAGTGGTAAGCGTAATTACCTGGGTTCAATCCCAGTCGGCGCCGCCGGAATGTTCTGAGGCATATCATCTCTGATCACGCCTTCCTTCGGGGAAGGGAAGTAAATCCGTTGGTCCCCGGTTCATGAGTAGATGGGTCGATAGGTAGGGTCCAGGTGTGGGTAGCATTGGTGCTAAGCACGGAAAACAAGATCAATTGAAAACAAATCCAACGAAAAAAACGGACAGCATTTTGTGTGGTCGTTGGGGGCGTGTGGTTCTGAATTGGCAACAAAATGTTCTGCAATTGCATCCTCCCTATTCGTACACACCCGAAGATCGGAGGCGAATGTCATTTCAACTTGGTTCATCTAGGAACCATTATCTGATGACTGTGTTGGGGAAGTAGCATATGCATGTTCGTAATTGGTGGATTTGTTAGTTATTTGAAGCTTTTGGACAATGCTTGAAATTTACCACTTTTTCAATAGTTTCAATTTGAAATCAACAGTCAAAAGCATTGTTATCGATGCGTAGAAATGTTTCTGATTGATTGGTGATTAATTTTTTGGAATCAGTCCAGGAGCAGCTAAGTTATTAACCTTCAAAATCTTTCATAAATTAATTTTTTGGTTCTTCCCAAAAGACGTAGTCCTACGTCAAAAAATGATTCAGAATTGAATTAGGGTACTCTAAATCTTTTGTTTTATTTTTTTAGTGCTTTTAGAGCTTGTTAAAATACACATTTGCAGTCTGTGCTATCCGACGTAATTAAAAGTTGTTTTGGTCATGTTAAACTTTTTGAGATGATGCAATACTTTGCTAAGCGATCCCATACTTATGACTGGTAGTGCTTCAAGTGCTTCCTAACTTTTCAAGTCTGGTTTACTTCATAATTCATATTCTAGCGATTCCAATCTTTTCAGTTTGAATTACCTTAATCTTCAAGTGATTCCAAGCATTTCAGGTCTGATTCACTTCATGTTCAAGCGATTTCGAACTTATCAGATCTGGTACATTCCACCTTTTTTTATGCACCACGTAGTGACATAATTCCGAAACGAACTAAGCACTATCCACTTGGCCATGGACTTCTGAACAACATTACTGACGACTCAAACTTTCAATCAGGTCGAAATCACGAGATAAAATAGTATCCAAAATGCTCATTTTTACATGGAAACTAGCTCCACGAAGTGATGGAAATCCGTACCGCGCTTGCCACCTTTTGATTGCCCTTGGCTTTTTGAACAACTTTACTGAAGGTTTGAACTTTCTGGGTGGTCGGG
This sequence comes from Ochlerotatus camptorhynchus, assembly GCF_037179485.1. Taxonomy (NCBI): domain Eukaryota; kingdom Metazoa; phylum Arthropoda; class Insecta; order Diptera; family Culicidae; genus Ochlerotatus; species Ochlerotatus camptorhynchus. Next base: position 1,874,227 of record NW_027040719.1, read on the forward strand.
ATCATGAGATAAAATAGTTACATGAATGCTCAATTGTTATGCAGACTACACTGACAAAAGTTTTGAAATTTAACTGTCGTGGATAGTCTCCACTCGTATAATATTGTTTGCAACCTTGCGTGCAACATTGCTAACTAATGCGATATTGCACTTAGATTTACATGAAATATCGTGTAAATTTACGCTAAATCTAGTGTTAGCACTACCCAGACAACCAGAAGTCGTATAATAATGTACAGACAGTATCGTAAATCGCTACAGTTTAAGTAAAAATCGCATATTAGAATGGCATACCTCGCATTATGTTTAAGTTTAATCGTATAGAATGCAAATTTCTGACTTATATGCGATGACTCATTTTTCCGTCGTACTGTATCACAAATTTAATTGGATTACATCGTAAGACTTTTCAAAATGGATTTGTTATTACAGATCAAATCGCATATGATGTTAAATCAACTCGTTTAAAATTAAACGAACATATGCACGTATTTGGCCTCCACTTTTGTACGTATAAGAAATTTCTTTGCATTCTTTACGACTTGTTTGTTTGTATATATGTTTGTATATCACAAAAACAACTTTGAATATACGTGCATTCTGGTTGTCTGGGTATATATCGCAAAAATTTACATGAATTTTTCGTACGGTGTAGCATCACGTAGGGAGAGAGTTCCAAGCAATACCGTCCATTTTTTGGACGACATTGGTCTTGCTGAACCCCAAAATGGTGAGGACCACAGGGGAAAGAGCGTCCAACATAGCTCTGGTCTTCACAAGCTCCTACCTCACGCTTCCACGTGTCGGATGATGACAGCCAGTATATGCCCATATATGTGCTGGTAGCGGGGTGTGGGCAATGTCATCACAATTAACCCATATCGTGATGATAGCAAGGCTGAAGAGGTCCGAATCGTCGAGCGTCTGCCCACCAGGAGGTGCGGCTCGAACAGCGTCTGTCTGGGATATGGAGGCGAACCAGCCCCAGGCTGAAAGCCTCCCTAATAAAGATAAATCAATCAATCAATCTGTCTGAGATCTAGCGGCTGAAAAAGAAATGCTGTATTGTGTCAGCTAAATCCAAGATTGCAGCCCCATCTACACAATAGCCCGAGCGTCTGTCTACCAGGAGGTGCGGCTCAAACAGCGTCTGTCTGGCATCCAGCGGCTGAAACAAGAAATGTTGAATCTTGTCAACTAAACCTAAGATGGTATCGCGACCCTGGTACGGTAGCATACTGAATTATTAAAATACTCAGAAAAATGAAGTAAGAAGAAGAAAAAACGAACAGAATTTTCGGCAACTGACCCAACGGCAACGAAATAAGGACAATGAATGAAAACTCGGTTCTTGGAATGTCAGAACGTTAAATGAACCTGGACGAGTGGGCCTTCTGGCCCGTGAACTGCAAAAGGTGAATGTGAGTGTGGCTGCTATTCAAGAAGTACGGTGGCTTAGATCTGGAGAACGTGAATTCAGGGTGGTAGATCCTATCACCAACACATCGTTCAAATACCATATCTACTACAGCGGTGGCGATAGAGCAGAACACGGAGTTGGTTTCAGACAGATGAAGCGGGTTATGCGGTGGAAACCGGTTAGCGAGTGCATCTGCGTTTTGAGGATTCGTGGCAAATTCTTCAATTACAGCCTGATCAACATCTACGCACCGACTAACGATAAATCCGATGACGTGAAGGACGCGTTTTATGAAAACCTATGATGAGTGCCCTAAACACGACGTGAAGATTGTCATTGGAACAGAGAGCCTTCACTCTGCAACGAATGATAATGGCCTGAAGCTGATAAACTTCGCTGCTGCTCGTGATATGGCCATCAGTAGTACCCACTTTGCACGCAAATATATCCGAAAGCACACCTGGAGACACCCTAATGACGAAACTTGCTCCCAGATCGACCACGTGTTGGTGGATGGTCGGCATTTCTCGGACCTTCAGGGGTCCTAATATCGACTCGGATCACTACCTCGTTGTCGCGAAAATTCGAGCTCGTCTATCGACCGTTACGAGTTCGAGAAACCGGAGATCGATGCGTTTCAACATCCAGCGTTTGACAGTAGATGGTGTTGCTGCAGAGTACCACGAGAAGCTAAATGAGCGGATAGCGGAAATCAACGTGAACGAGAATCTCAACAATCTGTGGGAAGCTGTCCACGGAGCGGTGAGCACAACAGCACGAGAGGTGATAGGTACAGCTCAGAGGCTCCTCCGGAACGGGTGGTTTGACGAGGAGTGCCAGCGAGTGACAGAGGAGAAGAACGTCGCCAGAAGCCGGATGTTGGTGTCTGGTACCCGTCAGAACAGAGAGCGGTACAGGGTAGCAACGTCAGCCGAGAAACGAACCCATCGCAGGAAAAAAAGGCAGTACGAGGCGCATGAAAGTATGGAGCAGAATGATAAGCGAAGGTTTTACGCAACTGTCAATGGCGTGAGAAGTAAGACAGCGCCGTCTCCCGCCATGTGCTATGACCGTGAAGGTAATCTGCTGACAGATAAAACGATGGTGGCTGCCAGGTGGAAGGAGTACTTCGAGACGTTGCTGAACGGAGAGAAAGAGAGAGCATCTACAAACAGAACACACACCGACGACGATGGTCAAGCTGTGGAACCACCAACGCTAGAAGAGGTGAAAAAGGCGATACGAGAGCTGAAAAACAGTAAGGCTGCGGGGAAGGACGAGCTCCCGGCCGAACTTCTCAAACACGGAAGTGAACAGCTGCACCAGATGATCCACCGTATACTGCTCACTATATGGGAGGAGGAAGAATTGCCCGCTAGTTGGTTGGATGGTCTCGTTTGTCCCCTCTACAAAAAGGGACACAGACTGGAGTGCGCCAATTACAGAGGAATCACGCTTCTGAATTCGGCGTACAAAATATTATCACGAGTTCTGTTCAACAGATTGAGACCGCTTGAGGAATCCTTCGTCGGCGAATACCAGGCTGGTTTTCGTGAGGGTCGATCAACGACGGATCAAATGTTTACCCTGCGTCAAACCCTTGAGAAGTTGCGGGAATACAACTTGCAGACTCATCATCTGTTCATAGATTTCAAGGCAGCGTACGATTCAGTAAAGAGAAACGAGCTATGGCAGATAATGCAAGAGAACGGTTTTCCGACGAAACTAATTAGGCTGATTCGTGCAACGCTGGATGGTTCGAAATCATGTGTACGGGTTGCAGACGAGATTTCGGCCTCGTTCGTGACCTTAGATGGGTTGAAGCTCAAGGAGATGCTCTTTCGAACTTGCTATTCAACATCGCCCTCGAAGGAGCGATTAGGAGAGCTGGCGTGCAGAGAAACGGTACCATCATCACAAAGTCGCACATGCTCCTTGGTTTTGCGGACGACATCGACATCATCGGAATCGACCATAGAGCAGTGGAAGAGGCGTTCGCGCCTTTTAAGAGGGAGACAGCGAGGATTGGTCTCACGATAAATTCTACCAAAACGAAGGACATGGTCGCCGGTAGAAAGCGTGGGAGCAATAGTGGTGTTGGTAGTGAAGTGGTGCTAGATGGCAAAAAATTTGAAGTTGTGGACGAATTTGTTTATCTTGGTACTTTAGTGACGTGCGAAAATGATGTTACCCGCGAGGTGAAAAGGCGTATTGCAGTCGCGAACAGGGCTTTCTACGGGTTGCGTAGCCCGCTGAAGTCCCGCAGCTTGCGTACGACAACGAAATTTGCGCTGTACAAGACGTTGATTCTGCCGGTAGCCCTTTATGGCCACGAATCGTGGGCATTGGAAGAGGCCGATTCGAGAGCTTTCGGTGTCTTCGAGCGTAAAGTGCTGCGAACAATACTCGGCGGTAAACTGGAAAATGGCATCTGGCGGCGTCGCATGAATCACGAGTTGTACCAAGTATATAACGGCATGGATATTGTGAAGCTTATAAAACACGGCAGGCTACAGTGGGCTGGGCATGTGGCACGAATGCCGGAAGAGCGTCAAGCGAAGTCAATATTCAGCAGGGAACCCGGAAGAGGACGTCGGCTTCGGGGTAGGCCACGCACGCGTTGGCTTTGTGCAGTTGAGGAGGACATTAGGTCCTTAAACGTCCAAGGCGACTGGAAGCGATTGGCTCAGGACCGAGACCAATGGAGACGGTTACTTCGTTCGGCGCAGATTTGAATTCAACAAGTCGTCGCCCATCAGGTACTCAGGTAGGTCTTGCTGAAGACTCAAACTTTCTAGGTTATCGTGACCACAAGATAAAATAAATCCAACAATGCTCAATTTAACATGCACACTAGCTCCACGTAGTTATAGAATTTAAAACCAAACTGTCCACCTCCGAACGCCCTTGGCTTTCTGAACAACTTTTCTAAAGACATCACCTTTACAGATAATCAGGATTTCGATGTATAGGTGATGCTAAACATTTTGGGGGTGATCAAATGAGTATCGTGAATATCGTGTTCTTGTTAAAAATAGAAAGTGACCTTCACCCTAATTTTAAAACAAAACCTTTACCCTAATTTTAAAACAAAACCCAGATGTATCCTGACTTCCAATGAATTTCCACCACTTTCAAAATTAGCGACATTTGAACAAAAAATTTCGATCGTTTTTAAGATTTTTACTGAAATCAGGAACCTCATGCTGACTTATCCTATTTTTGAAAAAATACCTGGCCATCCTGCTTGACATTCATGTAACTTTAGAAGCTTATTTTTGGTCGTAATCTGCCATGTTGAAACCCAAAGTATTACTGAACTGTGCTGCCTTCTCTCGGATGTTTAAAAGCCTCAGATAGCCTAATAAGTTAAGGCACGGTTTTACCAAGTCGGTGCCGGTCCGGTCTAGAACATTTTTCAGGCTGGAAATTTTCTCGAGTTTCCTGGTAGTATCATTGGGATTGTCACGCAGTTGTTGGCAAAGCAAGCACTCAATTACCAGCCTGTGCGAGTGCTTCGAAGAACCAATCGAAAACAGTGTTGTGAAAATCATGCTCACTAATCCCTCGAACTGATCTCTCACATGAGGAAACTTCGTTGCACAAACCTATTACGCTTGTACACGGCTAATAAAACCAACTCAAATTTGAGTTTCGTTCACTCAACTTCGCAGAAACAAAGGTTTACTGATTGACTGAGTAAAATTTTCCTCGATTTTCCAGGAAAAACTTTCCGATGTGAGGAAAATCGAGAGAGGTTTCATGAGTATACACACTACGAAAAAGACATGTAAATTTCAGTGCCCTGAGACCGACACATGCAAGCGGCCCTTTTGACATAAGAATCAGTTGAAAAGGACGAGAATATCAATTCAATCAAACGCACTTATAGTCGAGTTGCATATGTTTCAGTTTCAGGACACTTAATTTTACATGCCATGTTTGTTTACGTTCCATGATTGACGTCAAAGCGGGATTACGTCTCGTGTAAAAATAATAAATTCTAAGTGTGTACTCTTAGACTGAGTAAATGTTTCGTCGAGGACAATTTTACTTAATCTATGAGTGACCTACGTTTTGGAAAGTTTGAGAGAAAAACCTCTTAATTTTGAGTTGATCTCATCGGCCGTGTAGCTTTTTCACATTATCAGCACAGACTGGGAGTTAGGAACACATCAGTTGGCACAATATACGAATTCATGCATTATTGGTTGGCTGCTCTCAACACTAAGTTGCGAGCCAGTAAAATGCTCACATGTGAATGTGAAGAAGAACAAGGAGAAGAAGATGGAATGAGTGCATCCAATTCTTCTTTTTTCGACTTACAGTACCCGTTCGATTTTGGCAACAATTTCGAAAATTTAGGGTTGCCAAAATCGAACGGTTTTATTTTGAAATTTAATTTATGATTTCGTTGATTTTGGATCACAGTGATTTCTCATTATGCCATAGACATTATAACTAATTAATCTTATATTAAAAATTGTAATCACATGCCTAAAACGAACGGGTACTGTACCTTTCAAATTGTTCTTTTGGATACTTGTCTACGGTATATACAAATTTGTAAAACGCAGAGGGGGGAGTCTAAAACCCCTCAAAATCTGTCTACGTAGTTTAAGAACAGGCCCATGTTGCGTGGTACGCACAATTCTGTTCTACTCCTAGGGAGGTCGAGAAATTTTAGTAACATTAAAGTGTTTTAATCGAACCAGGAATTGATATGCAGTTCCTTTACTGCCTAGGCTTTCGGAAGGCCGGATGTATGGAATGAACATTAAAGACATTAAATATCCTTTTATCGTTTGTCATCCTTGATCAAAGATTTACAGACCGACATTCAATTCAATTTATATGTTGAATGGTTCGTACATATTTAATTCAATCTCCTACCCGTGTCATCGCCACGGTCATCGCCAGAAGCAAACCTTAATGCATATAACTCAACACGATGACGTCGTTCGTTCCGCTGCTACTTGCACTCAACTCTACGACGCTAAACTTCGGGGCTCCGGATCGCCTGAATCACGCCAAGGAAACCGTCGGCCAGCTGATGGCCAACCTCGGAGGTTACTGCCTCTTTCTCGGAGCGGATACCAGACTGCCGTACGATAATGCCATGGGTGACCTCCTTCGGCATCCGGAGCTGCAAACATTTCCGCGAATCGTTATCAACCGAAATTTTGTCGGACCCTACTGGGGAGGTCGCCGGCCGTCGCTGCTACTGGTGGACGACGAAGGTCAGTACACCTCTAGCTACCAGCACTTATATCAACTGTTTAAAGACATCGGTGTCAAAGCACGGGTATTGATGATCCTCAATACGACCACGGAGGATGGATATATATCTACGGTCAATGTGCTTGGCATTGCAGGCATGTTCAATATGGTAATCGTTTCCACGACCGAAGAACGCGTGCTCTACTTCGACATAAACCATTTCAACTTTAACGATCTGAACTATCCCCCGACGGCTGACGAACTGTACAAGTACCACTTTCGAAACATGGACAGGGATGTGTTGACAGTTACCACGAAAAACATGGCTCTGGGAATCTACGGCAGTTGGTCATCTCCAGCTGGTCCAGCTATGCGTTGGATTTGGGAAACGGCTAAATATCTAAACGGACAAGTCATATTTGAAAAACATTTATGCCGCCTCTATTCCGCAAAGCGGAAAGCATGCTACGAAAAATTTCTCAAAGAGAATACAATTGTTATCTCTTTGGATGGCATGACATTGGAGGACAACATCAGACCCATAGCCGGGTCATTTCTGGATCTATCGATTCCGCACAGTATGACGCCGCTGGTGCCTCAACCGGCACTGTTGGAACGACCTCAGCTCTATGGTAAAGTGTTTCAATTTAAAGTGTGGATTTTTGTGACACTGCTCATTTCATCCCTCGAACTGATCGTTGTTTGCCGGTTCCAACTGTCCGTGTTCGATCTTACGCTCTACGCCTTACAAGGACAACAACCGGACGATTCAATAATCCTCAAACCCTGGCAAATAGCCTCGTTGGTTGGATTAATAACCATCGTTTCTGTTCTGACAACGGCATTTGGGGCAAATCTCTATTCGCTCACATTCAAAAGACCTTTGAATGCAGGCATTCAAACCCTGGACGAACTGCTGTTTACCGACATCAAAATCAAAGCCGATCTCATACAGTATCCGGCATTGCAGGAAGATCCCCGCTTCAAGCCACGAATATCCCACCACGACATCGGTCGGTTCGAGCTGGACGGTCAACATGCGTACATTCTGGATACTGAAATGGCCGATCTGCTGCAGGCATTGCATATCAACTACGATCACCAGCACAATCGAGTTCGCCATCGTCGCCTGGAAGCGTTCAATGTTGATGTCCAGTTCCGGTACGTTGCGGATCGATGTCCTTTACTGGAACAATTTGTGCAAACCGAGCGGATATTTTTCGAAAGTGGAATATGGAACCATTGGAACGTTGAGCTCCGGCAGAGGGTTAATGGAATGATGAAGCCGGAACGGACGGAACTAGTCAGCGAAGGACATTTATTAGAGGGAAGCTTGACGATGGAAGATCTGATGACAGCCTGGCAGCTTCTGGGAATTGGATTAACGGTGGCGGTTTGCATTCTTCTTGTGGAATTGTTTCTGTATCAATGTTTGTGAATACATTTGGTGATTTTGAATACAATATAATTAACAGTTTTGTGTTTTCTTCGAAAGCGTGGTTTAAAGCCTTGGGCTTAGTCGTGATTTTATTCGCGTGATGAGTAGGCAACCACTACTCGCTAGATGCTCATCTCCAACATCTGTCGGTGTGGAAACGGTTACGATGACATCGATCACGCTGTTTGGCAATGTACATGACGCCGCCAGAGAGCGAGTTTTGAATACCCAAGGAAGACAACCCTATGTTCGAATCAGAGACGTGTTGGCAACCCGCGATCTCTGCTATATGCAGTCGATTTATGTGTTTCTGTAAATGTCTAGCATTAGAATTTAATTCTTTTATCTCTCTTTATTAGTTTTTGCCTGTCTTGTCCCACCATCTTGATGAGTCTCATCGTCGCCCACTGGTCACCATAGCCGGTCGAACTCCAGACGAAGCTAGAACCGCACTACCGTTCATACTGGCGACAACGCTCTGATGATACAACGAAACCCTACCCCTAGCTCATTCCCTAATCTTATCCTTCGACAATGTACCCCTCTAATCTCAAGTAAATCGCGAGTATTCGGCCCATCTCCTAGACATAAATATAAGTGAATTTTGTTAAAAAGCAATGAACAATTAATTATTGGCTCCGTAAAGCTAACGCGATTGAGCCTTCCAAATAAACGCAATACACAGTTTATAAAAAAATAAATAAATAAATAAATAAATCAATAAATAAAAAAAATAAATTAATACACTGAAACCTCCATTTACGAACCAAAACAGGGGTTCGTAAATCGAATTAGTGCGTAAAAAAAACCTCGTTATTTGGGATTTACTTCGTAAAAAGAAAACTCGTTATTTGGGATTTACTTCGTAAAAAGACGTTTTTGAAAATATTGTCAAATACCCCACAATATGGGTATTTTTGGAATGAGGGTGACATGTAGGGACCGGAAATCGATTTCTGACACCATTTTGAAATCCAAGATGGCGACTTCCGGTTACAGAAAAACTTGGAAATTCTGCCAAATACCCCACAATATGGGAATTTTTGGAATCGGAGTGACCTGTAGGGACCGGAAATCGATGTCTGACGTCATTTTGAAATCCAAGATGGTGGCTTCCGGTTACAGGAAATCATGGAAATTCTGTCAAATACCCCACAATATGGGTATTTTTGAAATCGGAGTGATGTGTAGGGACCGGAAATCGATATCTGACGCCATTTTGATGTCCAAGATGGGGGCTTCCGGTTACAGGAAAACAGAAAAATACCGTTAAATACACAACAATATGGATATTTTTGGAATCGGAGTGACCTGTGAGAACCGAGAATCCATGTCTGACGCCATTTAGAAATTCAAGATGTTGACATCCGGTTACAGAAACACTGGGAAATACTGTCAAATACCCCACAATATGAGTTTTTTGGAATCGGGGTGACTTATTAGGACTGAAAACCCATGTCTGACGCCATTGTGAAATTCAATTTGGCGACTTCCGCTTACATAAAGACATAAAAATAATATTAAATAACCTACAATATGGGTATCTTAAGAATCGGGGTGACGTGGTGGTATTTGCCAATTTTTCTGTAACCGGAAGCCGCCATCTTGGATTTCGAAATGGCGTCAGACATAAATTTCCGATTTTTACACGTCACTCCAATTCCAAAAATACCTATATTGTGGGGTATATGACAGAATTTCCAAGCTTTTCTGTTGCTGGAAGCCGCCATCTTGGATTTCAAAATGGTGTCAGAAATTGATTTCCGGTCCCTAAACGTCACTCCGATTTCAAAAATACCCATATTGTGGGGTAATTGGCAGAATTTCCAAGTTTTTATGTAACCGGAAGTCGCCATCTTGGATTTCAAAATGGTGTCTACATTGATTTCCAGTCTCTACACGTCACTCCAATTCCAAAAATACCTATATTGTCGGGTATATGACAGAATTTCCAAGCTTTTCTGTTACCGGAAGCCGCCATCTTGGATTTCAAAATGGTGTCAGATATTGATTTCTGGTCCCTGAACATCACCCTTATTCCAAAAATACCCATATTTTTGGGGTATTTGGCAGAATTTCCAAGTTTTTCTGTAACCGGAAGTCGCCATCTTGGATTTCAAAATGGTGTCAGGCATTGATTTCCGGTCCCTAAACGTCATTCCGATTCCAAAAATACCCATATTGTGGAGTATTTGACAGAATTTCCAAGTTTTTATGCAACCGGAAGCCACCATCTTGGATTTCAAAATGGCTTCCGACATCGATATCCGGTCCCTACACGTCACTCCGATTCCAAAAATACCCATATTGTATTTTGGGTATTTGGCAGAATGTCCAAGTTTTTATGTAACCGGAAGCCGCCATCTTGGATTTCAAAATGGCGACAGACATCGATTTCCGGTCCCTACACGTCACTCCGATTCCAAAAATACCCATATTGTGGGGTATTTCACAGTATATCCCAGTTTCCCAAAATCACAAAAAAAAAACTCGTTATTTGGAATTTACTTCGTAAAAAGAAAACTCGTTATTAAGGATTTACTTCGTAAAAAAAACCTCGTTATTTGGGATTTACTTCGTAAAAAGAGGGACGTAAATTGAATACTGCGTAAAAAAACACTTCGTAAACGGAGGTTTCAGTGTATCTAAATAAATCAATAAATAAATAAATAAATAAATAAATAAATTAATAAATAAATAAATAAATAAATAAATAAATAAACAAATAAATAAATAAATAAATAAATAAATAAATAAATAAATAAATAAATAAATAAATAAATAAATAAATTAATTAATTAATTAATTAATTAATAAATAAATAAATAAATAAATAAATAACTAAATCAATTAACATCTAAACAAATTAATTAATTAATTAATTAATTAATTAATTAATTAATTAATTAATTAATTAATTAATAAATAAATAAATAAATAAATAAATAAATAAATAAATAAATAAATAAATAGATAAATTAAAAATTAAATAAATTAATTAAAAAAAATAAATAAACAAATAAATAAACCAATAAATATATTAATTAATGAATTAATAAATGAATCAATAAATTAATAAATAAATATATAAATTAACAAATAAATAAATCAATAAATAAATTTAAAAAAAACAAAGGAATTAGTTAATTAATTAATAAATAAAAACATAAATAAATTAATTAATAAATAAATAAATAAAAAACTAAATAAATAAATAAATCAATAAACGAATAAATATATATTTAAATAAATAAATAAATTATTAAATAAATAAATAAATAAATAAATAAATAAATACAAACATAAATAAATAAATAAATAAATGAATAAAAAAATAAATAAATAAAAAAATAAAAAAAATAAAAAAAAATAATAATTAAATAAATAAATAAATGAAAAAAAAAAATAAAAAAAAAAAAATTTATAAATAAATCAACAAATAATTAAATGAACACATATATGAATTAATAAAAAACTAAAAAAAATAGCTTATTTATTTTTTTGTTTATTTATTTATTAACTTATATATTTATTTACTTTTTAAATTTTTTGTTTTGTTTGTATTAATTTATTTATATATTTAATTTTCATTTTTTATTTTTTTATTTGTTAATGTATTTTTTTATTCATTTATTTATTTATTTATTAAGTTATTAACATTTATTTATTTTTAACTTATTTATTTATGTCTTTATTTATTTATCTATTTATTTATTTATTTATTTCTTTATTTATTTAATTATTTATTTATTTATTTATATATTTACTTTATTTATTTTTATTTATGTATTCATTTATTTACTTTTTTCATTATTTAATAAATTTATTCATCTATATTTTTTGTTTATGCATTTATTTATTTATTTCTAAGCTAACTTTTTATTTATTTATTTATTTTATAATTGAAATTAATAAATAAATAAATAAATAAATAAATCCACAAATACAAAAATCAACACATAAATGAAAACATAAAAAATAAATAAATTTATTTTTTTATTTATTTGTTAAGTTATTTATTTATTTATGAATTCATTTATTTACTATTTTTTAATTATTTTTACTTATTTCGTTTTAATTTATTTTTTTTTTATTTTTTTAGTAATTTTTTTTTATAAATTTTTTTTTTAAATTTATTTATTGCTTTATTCAGTTATTTATTTATTCATACTTTCATGTATTTACTCTTTTAATTTATTTTTGCATTATTATTTTTTTAATTTATAAGCTTTTTAACTTTTTTATTTTGTTATTTGTGTATTCATTTATTTATTTTAATATTTTTACATAATTTTTTTTTAACTTATTTATTTTATTTTTTTTTTATTTATTCATTAATTTATTTATTTATTTATTTATTTTCATATTTATTTATTCATTTATTTATTTATATTTTTTATTTATACATTTATTTATTTATTTATAAAAATCTTTCTTTCTTTTTTATATATTTATTTATTTATTTATTTATTTATTTTATTAATTAATTAATTAAGTATTTGACGAATTAAATTATTCATTAATTAATTAATTGATTCATTTATTAATTATTAATTAATTATTTTATACTTCTTCTTATTTATTCATTAGTTGAATAATTAAATCATTAATTCATTAATAAATAAATCAATAATTTTTTCTTATATTATGGATCAAAAAATTTATTAATTATTTTATAATGATATAAGTAAATACATGAAAACATCATTCAATAAAAAAAAAAGCGATAAGATGAGCCGTTTTAGTGCTCTGATGTATTAAAAAATATCCAATACGCTATTTTGGAAAATAAGGCTTCCCTGAATTGCTCGAACTTTACGTAATTGCAAAACTCTTAAATTATTGGAATTATATATCAATCCTCGTAACTTCTATGAAGATCCTGTAATTTTCGTAAAGATATTGCGACTATTCTGAAGTTCTCCAAGCTTTGCAAAATTATAGGAATTGCATTAAAGATCTCTTAACTTCCCTGAAGTTGTCTGAACTCCCATACATTTCTTGAAACTCCCGATAAGTTTCCGAATCTTTTCCAAAGTTCTCTAAACTTCTTTGGACTTCTTTAGGATTTGCTGAAATTTTCGGAAGTTCCTGAAGTTTTCCACTATTTTCCAAAATATAGTGGAACTGCCTTTTTTTCTAGTTCTCTTATTTGGGAGGCTCAATTTCTATATCTTTACGGAGCCGATATTGATCGTTGTTTGTTACAAAATGCACTCATTTCTATGTCTAGTAGGAATTGGGCCGAATACTCGCGATTTACCCGAGGTTAGAAGGATAGGATCGGTTGACCAGCATGGGGGTTGGGTTTCGTTGTCTCATCAAAGCTGAACTACCTTGACTTTAAAGTTTTTAATTTTCCTTATATTCATGGAACTTGTTTCTGCGAAGTTCCCAGAACTGCTCCAAATTCCACGTAGCTTCTCTAAAGGTCCTTAAACATTCCTGATTTTTTGGAAAGCTGATATGCTTTGCTGAAAACTCAGATATTCATTAAAACTTCCTCCTTACTTCTTCGAACACACTGGAATGACCGTTTGACAAATTTCTAAATCTTTTATCCATGTTTCGTTTTATACAAACATTTTTTGTACAAGCCTACCGATGTATTTGCACCATAAATCGATTGCTAGTGCTGAATGATTCACGTCTGGATAGATTAATCAAGAAAAGCTTTTATTTTAATTAATTTCGATTGTATTACTCGCACTTCTCAAGCACAATTCAATCAGTTTCACACCGGATTTCGTACCAGTAACATGTCCGTTCCGCGATTCCATACCATCCTGATTTTGACGGTTTCCAACTTCGCCCTCAATCAGTGCACACCGATTCTGGATTATATCGTCTCCGTCGTTCGTACTCACACGTCCCACAATGCCGCTCCCTGTTTGATGATAGATATGTTCGATCGCCGGTACAGAAACGACACTTTCTATCAAGTTCTGCATAGTAAATCGATGGAAACGGTTCCCAGAACGGTTTTGATTGATGACAAGTTGCTCTATCGATTCATGTTTACAACATCACCGTCACTAATAATGCTCAATTGTGAAAAGTCGCTCCCGAAACATATCAGTAGTTTTAACGCAATTTCAGCATTACTCAATAACACCGATACACTGACAAAGGTGTTAGTATTGACGAATACGCTTGATAACAAATTTTTCCTTGACACGGGAATATGGGTGACGATGAAACTGCAGCTTATGAATTCGGTATTTTTGGCAACAGATGAAAATCGGTTGTACTTTTTTTCGACAAGGTCCGAATCAATGCAGGAGATACCATTCCTGCCTGCGGAGCAGTTGTTCGCCGATCGACTTGATATGGTCGGATACGAAGTGTACACTACAGCAAAGCATGATCAACCGGCGGCCTACTGGATGGATGGTACATTGCAGGGATCGGATGTCCAGTGGCTTCGGGAAGCATGCAGACTTATGAATGCTACATTTAAAGCGGACATGCACAGTTGTCCACGTACCGCTGAAATAATGACCTCTTGCTATAGAACGTTCCTGAGCGATAAAATGAGTACCGTTGGGCTGGCTGGATACGTGGTACGAGGAGATCTATTTGATTATATTTTGTGGCAACAGGACGTCCCTATACCGGGAGCCACGGTTTTGATTGTTCCAACAGAAAGAAAGGCATCGATCAAAGCATCAGTTGCGATGTTGTTTCGATTGGAAACGTGGATGCTTACGCTTGTGCTAGTGATAATAGTTGAAATGGCGTTTCTTCTCTCGTTCTTGCCAAACACTTTCTCCAAGGATCCATTGATGTACGCTACAATTGGATGGGTAGACCAAAGCCTTGCGAGGATCGGGTTTCCTCAAAACTTCTTCTTGATTGTATTTCTTATTTTTGTACAAGTACTCGCAATCGCCTTCATGACCAAATTAGTTTCATTCATCATGATCAAACCATGTGAAACTTCAGTAGTGAAGACGTTATCCGATCTAGAACGAACAAACATCAAAGTCAAAGTAGATTTATTGCAGCATCCTGATTTGGAAGATCATCCCATCGTCAAAGAGAGGCGAGTAAAATACAACTCCTGCAACCTAAAAGTCGATGGCAGAAGTGCCTATGCAGTGGACCGCGAACAGGCAGAATACATGCTCCAGCTGAAGGACAACTATGATGAAAGTACCGAAGAACCACTCTACCGAATGCTAGATGGAACCCTGGAAACCAACATTCGCTGGAATTACTTCAGCTTCCGGACATACTGCAAGAGAACTCTTTTATTCACACAACGAGCCCTGTTTGAGAGTGGAATATGGATGCACTGGAACGAGCAGCATCGGAAGCTGTTTTCTCGAGGAAGGTATGTTCCCAAAGTTCGAGCAAACAAGCTGATTCTGGTAAAGAAACTTGACACCGAAGATCTTAAATGGGCATGGAGCGTTCTCACCGTGGGATTGGCGCTAAGTTTCTCAATTTTTGCGGTTGAGATTCTCATCATTTGGTTCTATAGCTATTGATAAACATTTGCTGGGGATGTTCCCGTTTTGCTTGGAATGCACAGTAATTCACACGAAACGTTGAGGTGTTTCGCTTGGCACTACGTATTGGTAGTAAGACCTCCCACGTTATTCACTTGGATGAGTGCAGCACAGATGACTGTGAGGATTTCATTCATTCATTCATGCGATATTGAAGAAAGTCGTTCGCTGCAATAAATTTGTATATCATGTTTGAAAATTTACATTTTGCCCTAGTTCCAACCAGCCAATCCGAACAGACTTTGGAATCACTCCAGTTATACATATTTGATATTTGCTTTCCCTTAATGAGTTTCCATCTCGGCTGCTATTTATAGTCTTCCGTGACGCTTGTCGTAAACTGACTGCCAGCGATTGTACGTCTATTTATTTGCATTTACGACGAAACAGCAGCTTGCAATGGATCACTGGAATCAAAATACAAACGGCCGATTATGTGTCTACTTTCTGGCCCAATGCCAATTGGTTTGTAAAGAAAATGATGAACTCTAGTCCTTCTGAAGCCGTGATAGAGATAGATCAATTTTCTGATTATGATAGACGTTCATCAATCAATGTTTCTCCACTGCCACTTTCTTACCAATTTAGCAGCAGTTCGGAATTAAATCATAAACATTGAAATGGGTTTCTCCGTGCGACTCACACTGTTGTTTAGCTATTTTTCAACTGGCTAATGTTTTATTGCCCTTTGTCTACGGTTGTTTACGTCTTACGGCATAGATATCAGTCAACAACTTTGGGGTTGTTCCAAAGCTGTAGCTGCAAACATGTTTTATCATATTTAATCTCCAATTAATGGTTTTATTGTCAGGAAATGGGATATGGGATACCATTTTGAAGGCGGTGGGTTCGATTACCGGTTCCGTCAACGAAATGTCGGGCAGATTAAACTGAATCGAAACTAATTCGATCTGATTATGACTGAAAAAAAAAACCGTTAATATCAACATCCATCCATTCCCAGTCGATACCATTATAAAAAAAAACTACAAGGGACAGCCTTATAGGGTTGTACGCAATGGTGACGTAGGACTTCGTCGTCTAATATAATAAATCTTATTTGTTAACTGCAGCAGGAGCTTGTGTTTTGTGTTTGGATAGGAATTTGAGCGGGGTTCTCTCTGTTTATACTCTTTAGTATGACGCGCTTGACATAAATGGCCCACACAGGGTGTCCATTCAAATTCCATTTTTCAATTCCCGGTTTTTTCCCGATTATTTAAAAAAAACTTACCTTAAACAAAAAGGCGTTCAAAAATAACCCTTTAGAGATAATGATACAATTTTGTCAGCAGAATTCTTCTAAAATATGCAGGGCTGGTAGCAGGTTATGCATTAGTATTGACTACAATAACGAAAAAAAGACCAAATAGTGACTTTAAAACAATACAAAAGTGACCAATAGTGACATTTATTGATCGGAAAGATAAATATTATAAATTCTCAAACCACCATGAGCATTTTACAAGCTTTTTTTAATAAAACAAAGGGTTGAAGGATCTTATAAATTTGTTTTCGTAAAATTGAAACGGACTTATTTACTGACTTACTTCTGATCACGGAAAGAGCACCGACTCGATCTTTCCCGTTCAGACCGCCGAACTGTAAAGTCATAAATCGAAAATTTTCAAAGTGTATCTAGAAGCTAATCGAAACCAAGTCTAAGTGATTGTGAAAAACAATTTAAATGTAATGAAAAAGTTTTAAGTGAAGTGTGTTGTAAAGTAACAAAAAAAAATTAATTATTATTTCCAGAGTCTAACTTGTTGACATTAAATGAAAAGCTAATATAAAATCGTGAGTCGTGTTTAATTAGAAATTTGTAAAAAGTAAGAGCTGAAGTAATTTTGAAAAACAAATTGAAGATTAATGGTTAAATTTTTAATAGAAATAAAAACGTGAGTGTCGAAACTTCTAAAAAGGAAGCGCAACCATAAAATTGAAACTACGCGAGGTAATTGGTGGAAAATATTTATTTCGTGTTTGGGGTACTAATCTTCGTCTATCCAAAGTCACCATACGTGGTCGCGTCCATTGTTGGGATATTGGCGACAGATTTATCGGGCCGCTGGTGTGAGCTGCCGCCATCTTGAAGTAGCTAAATCAGCACCCAAAGCTATCCATGTGCTGTTGATCGGACTGGGGCTATCCCCTGGGTTTATTCTTCGTCTCGTGGCTCCGTGCCGCTAAGAATAACCTCAGAGTGCGTAGTCTGTCTGGGGAAAGTTAGCCACTGCCAGAGTGAATCGTCCAGACTCACGTCCCGGGTAAAACTCAAGAACCAGTCCTGATCAGATCCTAGCTCTCCCAGTATACACCTCCGTCGCCCTAAGGAAGCCGAGAGTCCCCTTCCGGGTGTTATAGAACGCTGTCTTGGCGTCCAAGTCGCCCTTTCGCACTCACCGCCCGGTCATCAGTGTCGGTAATCCACCGGCTCGCATCGTCCGGACACACGTGGCGATAGTCGAGACACCCGTGATCGACGAGCGACGACGGCGTCCACCACCAACCCACTCCGTGGCTGGTGAAAGGTAATCCAACGATCGACGGACGCTGTAAGTACCTGAACCATTTCTTTAGTACCCACACGAACACGTTCCACCTCCAGTAGGGAAGACAGTTTATAGTAGTAGGGGAAGAAAGGGGAGAGGGGATTTAATCCCAGATTGACTCACGTTTAGGGACCAGATACATGGAATGACGTCACAGTTAGGAGAAGGTAGGGTGAGGGAAATGTTTTAATAGTTACAATACAGATATCAATCTTAACAAATAGACTTTGGAGATAAACATATTGCATGAATGGAAGCACAAAAAAAAACTTTTTATTGTTTTTGTCTAAATAAACACTATGCTTTTCGTTTCAAATTAGTGAATTAAAATTGAACTTATTACGCTAATCAAATCGAATTTGGGGAGAATTTATAGGAAAGGATATTGAAAAGTTGGTTGAAGGTTTAGCACATCCTTGGAGGTGGATTCTGCTGTAGGGTTGGACAAACAGCTAGCAGGGCAAACCGATCTGAGTTCTGACAGACGACTCTCGTCGTCTGGCGCATAAGTCGGAATTTTTGGAGGCCCTACCAGGATCCTAAATACTTACAAAATCAGTATTAATTGGATAATCAATAGGTTGATTTGTAACCTCCATTTCCTCACACAGTACTCATTTTTCTGCCACGATTTTTTGGAACCCAACCGTCGAATAAGTTGAATTTAGATTCAGATCGCGAATTGGTTGAATTTCGGGATGTGAAAGATTGAACATAGAAATTTATTAGGAAATCTTGAAATTGAAAGAAAAATGAGGCGGAGAAAAAAAAAGTTCAACGTCTTGGACAAATTCGTCAATTTTAAGACAAGCAATTTTAAAGATCTCGAATATAGAAGCTTCTGTAAAACTTCAAACATAGACAAATTTTCATATCTCTGGAACCTAGACAAGTGTTTTGGATCGTATCAATAATTATCATTATTCTGGAACGAGGAAAATTTTCTCGAAAAATCTCGATCTTCAAAAAAGTTTTACGATTCTGGTATACATTTAAGATTTTTTTTTCTTTATTATAGAGATTTTTAGCCATATGGCTTGTTCATCCCTTAAGATATACATTTAAGAGATACTGGACATTTTTTTGTTTAATGCTGGCACTTAGTAATTCGTTATCTTTAATTCAAACAAATTAAGAAAGCGTAGAATAATTTACGATACGTTAGAATGTAAGTTCACAGTCCGAGAAACATTTAATGATTCTAAAATATAGAAAATATTTCATGATTTTAAATGTAGAATTTATCTAAAATCTGGGATTGGAAATTTGCTGATTCCGGACTTGTAGAAAATACAATTTGAAAAGAACTTTTGAAAAAAAGAAGGTTACCTTTACATGATGTTTGCCGATACTAAAGCTTTCGGCCTTCAAAGATTTATCGAAATTCAGGTCTTTGAAAAAATCTCTAGCGCTTGGAAAGTTTTCTAGTTTTCCATTTTCCAACATATTAGGCTTGGAAAATTTTTAAGATGATGAAAAGATATCGGAACCAGAGTTTATTTTTTTTTTGAAACCTCAGAAAATTTGTGATAGGGGAATTTACGTATTCTCGTCAATCTAAGCAGCGTCCGAACTTCTATTAGCGATTTCTCAGCGTCACACACATACATGACAGGTTTGTTTGTTGACATTTATCTGCTGCTATCTGTTCTACCAATTCCAATCGACAGAATTGATCAGAACGGGTTGAACATGTTTTTACAACGATCCAAACTTCTCAGGTGAGTGTGACTATTGTCGGCAGTCTCTTTTTCTTCGGCACCCTTTCCATTTGAACTGCGGGTTAACCAGCTGTTCTATTATCGGCAACTCGAAATCAGCCGTATTTTGTAGTGTGTATGTTTAATTTAAAGAAAAATATGGCATAACAGGATTGCACAGTCGTAAAAATGTAATCAGATTTAAGCTGAAAAGGTAAGGAATCGGCTTAATACATTCAGCGAAGAGTTTTGATGGGAAAATACAGTGAAATTAACGTTTCAATCTCGGTTGCCGAAAATAGTCAATGGGTGCCGAAGCCATAATTTACCCTACCTCGAGATCATAGACAATGGAAAAAATTGTATATCCTGATTTTTCTTGAAGATAACGGACTTGAAATAAATGCACTCTGGCCATTATATTTAAGAATTTATCAAACTGTTTTTCGGTTTTTGTTCAGTTGTCTGACCTAGTTTTCCCAGTTTAATTGAAACAGTTAAATATGGTAAAATACCCCAAGTACCATCACAAGTTTTATCCCAAGTAACCAAAAGTTTTGATAAAAGGCCATTTGTGGCTTAAGCAGCTTAGTTGGTGATGGTCTTTAGAATTCTAAGCAGCCTCATTTTTAAGTCGTTATAAGGACTTGAAAGTTCCGATATCATAATTGAAGAGCATTCTAAGCAGCTTCTGGCGGAACTTTAACGGAACTTTTAGAAAATAAATTTAAAAGGGTTTTTGTCTTCTACAACAATTCTATGTTTAGTTCGCACTTTTATGGAAGTTATTTCTAAAGACAGGTATTACTGTGTATTGATTTATCAGTATTAGTAGTAGAATTGGAGCTGTTTGAAGAATTAAACCCAGTCCTTCTGCGTGAGAGCCTCAGCACGAACCGCTGCGTCATCTGAAATATATTAAAGTGAGCTGTTGTCCCGCCTACTGTTGGAGTTTTCAGTGCCGGCTGACTGACTTGCATACGAAACACAACACCTTGATGAATTTTAAATTGGTATTTGCCCGCATGGTATTCCAACACATTTGTGGTGCAGTGGTTAGCGGTAGTAGATCGCTTGTCGAATACACGGGTTCGAATCCAGGAAATTACTTTTTAATTTTTTTTTTATGTTTGGATTGAATATTGATGCACTGCATAAATATTAGAACTATGATTTAATCGGGCCACTGATCATTTAATATGTACGTACATTAAATTTTATAACTAATAAATACTTGTGCGGATTGCTTCATGTGGCTTGAAAGTTCTGTCGGAACTTTATTTGAACTTCATGGAACTTGAAAGTTCTGTCGGAACTTTATTTGAACTTTATGGAACTTGAAGGCTCTGTCGGAACTTTATTTGAACTTAACGAAACTTGAAAGTAATTTTAATCGTTGAATGCGGAACTTTTGGTTACTTGGGATCGCATGATAAAACCCAAATCCTTACTTGAAGCATTAGATTATTATTTCGCTTAACTGTTGACCCTAAAGAATACAGTATGTATTATGTAGTAAGGTCAAAATATGTTATTCTCAATTAGGGATTGGAATTGAGAAGAGAAATGTAAGGACATTCCAATGATGATTTTGAAATAATCTCAATAGAATCTTAACAGGATTCCAAGAGGATGATTTGAGAATGCTTAGCAAAATTTCAAGGAAAGTATTTTTTATTTATAGTAATTTTCACACTCTCGGGTCATTCGTGCTTTATCCGGGTGAGATTTGAACTCATGATTTTCGAGTGAGAGGTATGGATTGAGATCTTTATGTTTTACAGAATAACCTCGGTATTCAAAGATGTCATAAACTTGGTAAGGCCTTGGCACTAGACAAAAATGCTCGCCAAAAATTTATTTTAAGTCGGATTTTCTTGAAACTATCAGGGAATGAACTAATAAATATGGATTATGTTTCAGCATTATTACCTTATTCAATTTCCTTTCCATCACTGAAAGCTCGCACCTTTCCCTTAAGACCACTCATTACATTTTGTGCAATGATGTATCCGACCTTTTTGGTCACTTTCATCCATTCTTTCTTCAACTCCAGCTCGTTCTTTAACACCTTGGACGATTTTCGAACTTTGGCCTTTATTATGGCCCAAAATCATTCCACCGGACGAATCTCTGGTGAATTTGGGGGGTTGGCGGTTTTTGGTATAAAAACCACGTTATTGTCTCTGTACCAATCCAACGTCGATCGCGCGTAATGGCATGATGCTAGGTCTGGCCAAAATAATGTCTCGCCTCCGTGGGACCGCAGGAAGGGCAACAGACGCTTCTGGAGGCACTCGGTGCTGTAAATTTCACTGTTGATGGTACCCATTGTGATGTACGGTTTACTCAGTTTACCGCATTGGCATATGGCCTGCCAGAGCAAGTATTTTTTGGCGAGTTTGTCCACTTTCTTCTTCCTTATGTCTTCTGCAACATCAAACCGTGATTTGGCAACGTAGAACTCCCCCCCCCCCCGGTATCTGCTTTGCGTCTGCTTTGATGTAGGTTTCGTCATCCATAACCACACACATCGGTTTCGTCAACCACTCTCGATACAGCTTCCTTGCGCGGGATTTGGCCGGCGTGTTTTGTTGATCACGCCAGTTTGGTGCTTTCCGGACCTTGAATACACGAAGCCCAGCTCGTTGCATGGTTTGCTGAACGAACCAGGCGGAACACTTTGCTTTCAGAGACACGTCGCGAATCGAAAGGTTCGGATTACGCTTGAAATAATGCAACACCTTCCGGGCCTTCACAGGGTCAGTTGTCTTCGATTTTCTTCCACTTCCAGCCCGCCGCTTGGTCGTCTGGGACTCCTTAAACGATTTTACCACCGAGACACTGTTGTATGGGTGATTCCCAATTGTCTTCCGATCCATCTCATGGTCGCAGTTGGATTTTCCATGACGGCGCGCAAAATTCTCCTGCGATTTTCTTCTTGTTTCAATGACATCTCAATAACCACTAAGCCGATTGTTATGAAATTTTGCACATGTAAACAATTCACTACAAACTAGTTATACCCAGATTTTCATCAATTTTTACCCACGGATAAAAAAGGTACACACGGATAAAAATTTTGTATTTTTTTCGAGTACAAGCCTTATTTTAGAATTTAAAAACCTGGTTTTTCGATTCTTGTTCAATTGTCTGACCTAGTTTTCCCAGTTTAATTGAAACAGTTAAATATGGTAAAATACCCCAAGTACCATCACAAGTTTTATCGCATGATCAAATCCAAATCCTTACTTGAAGCATTAGATTATTATTTCGCTTAACTGTTAACTCTAAAGAATACAGTATGTATTATGTAGTAAGGGGCCTCCCTTAGCTCAGTCGGTAAAGGCGCAGCTACAAAGCAAGACCATGCTGGAGGTGGCTGGGTTCAATTCCCGGTCCGGTCTAGGAATTTTTCGGGTTGGAAAATTTCTCGACTTCCCTGGGCATAGAAGTATAATTGGACTTGCCACACAATTATACCAATGCAAAAATGGTACAGGCATCGAAAGCTCTCAATTAATAACTGTGGAAGTGCATCTAGAAGTTGAGAGCCCGCTATAAGCTTATATGCTATATGCAATAAGCTGGAAATGCGAAGAATAAGAAGAAGAAGAAGAAGAAGAAGAAGAAGAAGAAGAAGTAAGGTCAAAATATGTTATTCTCAATTAGGGATTGGAATTGAGAAGAGAAATGTAAGGACATTCCAATGATGATTTTGAAATAATCTTAATAGAATCTTAACAGGATTCCAAGAGGATGATTTGAGAATGCTTAGCAAAATTTCAAGGAAAGTATTTTTTATTTATAGTAATCTTCACACTCTCGGATCATTCGTGCTTTATCCGGGTGAGATTTGAACTCATGATTTTGGAGTGAGAGGTATGGATTGAGATCTTTATGTTTTACAGAATAACCTCGGTATTCAAAGATGTCATAAACTTGGTATCTGGTTAGCACAAAGTGCAGATATTAATGTTTAATTTATCTCTATGTCCGGTGTCGAACATTTGCATGCCAAGCATGATCTGAGTTTGCAAGGAGTTTGAGACGGCATGAATCTGTTTCTCTATCTTGAAGTAGCTTCGTAACAGGATATGTTTCACTCAGCCTTTATACTAGAACTACTTCACTCGGAAAACTGTATCAAAAGAATTCAAGCAATGACACCATATGAAACCATATGCATTCCAATTACACCATATGAAATTCTATAAATTTAGCTATCGTAGTAGGAAAAACGACAAAATCACCGCTTGATCCGGGCGCGAACAAATTGCGAGTGATAGAAAAGAATAATATGAAAATTTGTAAGCAAGGGAATATAATGATTTA
Source organism: Ochlerotatus camptorhynchus (assembly GCF_037179485.1). NCBI lineage: Eukaryota > Metazoa > Arthropoda > Insecta > Diptera > Culicidae > Ochlerotatus > Ochlerotatus camptorhynchus. Next base: position 1,898,406 of record NW_027040719.1, read on the forward strand.
TGTGTTATATAGTTGATTGATTCCAAGTAACATTATAAGTTTAAAGGTTTAAAGGATTCTTCAAGACCAAATAATGGCCTAAAAAACTAATATAAAATCAAAATTTTTAATTGGGATGCGTATATATGATCTTTCCCGGTGCAATTTGGGTTTTCCCGAATTTTTCCCGGTTTTTTACCGGTAAATCAGAATTCCCGGTTTTTCCCGGATTTCCCGGTTTTCCCGGTTGGATGGACACCCTGGGCCCACAGCGACTCACAAAGAGCTACTGATTCCGATCAATAGCGGTGCGGCTTCTTCCGCCTTCTATGGATGCTCATGTGGGCTGCAGCTCGCTGCTTGCAGGCAGCCTATCGTTGTGTACAGGAGAACACCGCCACTCACCACGCGGTGATTGAATAAATACTGTTTGGTGAGACCGGATGGAATTCAACTTGAAAATCTGTGTTAGGGAAATCGCTTTTCGCAGGAAATCGGTGATAACTTTAATTTTCATATTGCGACATTTTGAAAAATGATAAAGTCTTAATTTTAACAGATTCGTAGAAAAAATACCTATCGATTGGCGTATTAAGAATTAAAATTTATCATCTCTGGATCAAAATCAGACCACTTTTCATGCCGCGACCGACTTTGATTTTTGAAATCGCACCCCCAATGTTGCCTTATAGTACATGGTATGTTAGATTTAAACATATCTAGATAGAACTGGAATGAGGCGCAACAGCTTTTGTAAACAATTACTTCTCTCGATGATTTTTAGGAATTCAAGACACGTCCACGCAAACCAACATTAACGTCGGGTAGGGAAAGTCTTACCCTACTTGATGGTGATGTTGATTTGCGTGGGTGAGCCTTGACTTTCAAGACATCATCGATAGAAGTCATTGCTTACAAAAGCTGTTACGCCCTAATTCCAGCTCTATCTTGATATGGAATCTAACATCCGATTCATGACCTTGACAAATGTTCAAAAAAAAAAATACTCTTTTACAAATGTATGGTGGTCGAGATGGTTGAGTAATGCTGAGCTATTAGGGTGTTAAACTTAGATGAGGCTGGTGAGCTGTATGTTGTTTGGAATGACGGTGACGCGCTTGGCATAGATGGCCCACAGCGACTCACGAAGAGCTACTGATTCCGAACAATAGTGGTGCGACTTCTTTCTCATTTTATGGATGCTCTTGTGAGCTGCAGCCAGGCATGGAAAATCATTTGCATTCATTTCATACATTCATTTACATTCATTTGCCTCTAACTTTTTTCATCACCAGCATTCCGCAAAATGTTGTATAGAACCTTTGTAGGTTTTGTTATTAACTACAAATTTTGTTCATAATTCAAATCTGTATCTCTTATGCATCACAACTAGAGCGGGCAGAACTTGTTACTGTTTTTCAGTGAATGTAAAATACATTCACTGAAAAACAGTAGTGGCTTTTGATCGCTCTGGTTCGTCATGCATAAGAGATACGGATCTGACTTCTTATCAAAAGTTGTAGCTAATAACAAAACCTACAAAAGCTCTAAACATCATTATGCGGAATGCTATTAAAGAAAAAAGTTAGAGGCAAATGAATGTAAATGAATGCATATGATTTTCCATGCCTGGCTGCAGCTCGCTGCTTGCAGGCAGCTTTTCGTTGTGTACTGTAGAACAATGTTCAACGCAACACACCGAAAGCACTGCTGCTGCTGCAGCTGATGCCGACGACCGGACACCACCACACACGGTGATTGCAACTGGATCCTGAACGTAGCTAACTGCTTGCGGGGAGCCTTCCTTTGAGTACTTGACAACACCACCACTCACCACGCGGTGATTGGATAAACACCGTTTAGTGAGACCGGATGGAATTCTACTTTGAAATCTGTGTTAGGAAAATCGCTTTTCGCAGGCAATCAGTGATAATTTTAATTATCATAGCAACAGTTGCACATTCGTGCAATCTTGAATAGTGACATTTTGAAAAATAATAAAGTTATTGAAATTGGTAATAAAATAAAATAATAAAATTATTGAAATTGGGCCAGGGGCAGCTGAGTTATTAACGTTTAAAATCTTTCATAATATTGTTACATGTTCGATTTTCAGTTTTCACAAAGTGTACCTCCATGTAGAAATCAAAGACGTAGTCCAACGTCAAAAGTGAACCAAATTTGATTCCAGCTTTGTGAACGTTGTAGACTTCATAAAACTTAATAGATCACAAGGAAACTTCCTAGAACTTTAAATCTGGATACTTTCTAGAAGTGCAACAAATGTTATAAGGCTCAGCAAACCTTTTAACATTTGGTGAACCCCAGTGCACTTCGTAGATATGTAGATAGTTTGGTAGAACGTGCAATTGTTTTAAAAGTTTAGAGAACTTTGTTGAAATTTAAAAAAATCTAAGATCTTCGAAAAAGTTCTTCATTTAACTTCGTAAAACATCTTCCAGTGATGATGCAACGTTGAGTGATTGTGCGGCTTCGGCTTGTATCGTTGGAGATCAACTTTCTGATGGCTGTGTTAAGAGTGAGCACCTTGCGGTCGAATAAAATGTATGGGAAGTATCCATATTTCCATATTTCTTCATTGTTAACTATTTAAATATTTAACAATTATAAAGTGTGACATACCACTCAAATCTTATAACACTGGTGAATCGATCGACATACAAATCATGAATTGGCACCCTTCCCGAAAGACGTAGTTCTACGTCAAAAAACAAATTTTGATGCGTTAGGGAAGGGAGGTAGTCAACGGAAAATCAAACAAGAATACAATAAAGCCACAAATTTTTTTATTCTTCTACACTTTTTTATTATTTAACACCACTTTTCGCTTCAATAATTTTTCAGCATTAAACGTTAAAGTATTTTTTTCTTTTATTACTTTATTATTGTAATTTATTGCACTAGTTTATCTCATTAAAAGAAGCTAAATATTCACGTTTCATACCGATGAAATCACATCCAGGAACAAGATAGCCGATAGAGAATCAAGTATTGAAAGTTGAGGGGTGATAGGAAATTATTTTTGCTCCATCATTTCATTTACGGAGGGCCGTTAATGTCAATCTTAACGGTTAATGGAGTCGGTTGACCTATCGATGTTTAAGGAGATCGACTTGGCTTACGTTCTAAGTAACAATGCAAGTTTTATCAAGGGTTTAAAGCATTCTACATGTCTAAATCATGATCTATGAAATCCTCATAAAACCACATTTGTTACGTCTAGATTGACGCGTAGATGCAACGTTTAGATTGACGTGTAGATTAGACTGATGCAAAATTTGAAATTTTCGCTCCACAGTGCTCAAACGGCTTCAAATTATGTTCTGATTAGCCTGCCAACACTTAAACTCATTTGGTAATAAACTGACTTGGCACAAATCATTCGAAGTTTATATGGAAATTACTATGGGAAAACCAAACTTTTTGTTCATTGTCTTCTACTTGCAAACCAAAAATCTATTACAATAAATGTTAGTTCCGTTTCCTATCATCCTCTGTTCATGAACATCGCAACGAATGTTAGAAATTGGCCATGCAGGCGATGTAATGGTTTTTATCTTTTTTTATTTCGTGTTCCATCTATGCTTTCGACTATACCAGTAAGCTTGTAGAACGACGCACACACTTGTCTCGAATCTCTCCAGCAGAAAAAGCATGCGAAGTCGAGCATTTTTATTTCGTGTTCCATCTACGCTTTCGACTATACCAGTAAGCTTGTAGAACGACGCACATTGTAGAACATTGTAGAACGACGCACACACTTGCCTCGAATCTCTCCAGCAGAAAAAGCATATGAAGTCAAGTGTGAGAGGAAATAAGCGCTTCTTGTTTGCTTTTAGGCTTTCCATATTCAGTAGCATAAAGAGAGCAGTGGAGAAAGCACAGGTCTGATAATCACAACGTTCGTGGTTCGAGTCCCAGTCGGCAACCTTTTTCCAATTTTTTTCGACATAATTCAATTCACTCACTAACACACTCCACATTTTTCGGTCTCCAATTCTCTTGCATTGGACCGCAGCTAGGTATATTGCATCCTCGGTTCATGCGGTCTCCACTTACATCCTCTGATGATGAATCCCACATAATTATAAGCGAATCTTACATCCACCGGTTGGGTGTACGCATTTTCCATATTGATTTTTTGAAAAGTTCTATAACTATTCTTACGGGAATTTTTCTAAGCTACAATTTTGCAGAATATCGTTTTTCAGCCAAATGTCAAACTAAATAGTTATTAATTGTTTAAAAGATTGACAATCTTATGGCATGATCAAGCAGCTTTCTGTTAGCAAAACTGTATTCTGCAGTGTGACACAGTAGCCATGATATTTGTGCTCTATTCTTGTTGCCTGCTGAACAGTTGAATGAGCATAATCATAAGACATCAGTGACTTGAATCATCAATAACTTTTGTTCCGTGCATTTGATTGAAAAGTGGTATTGAACAAAGTTGTAGCTGAGAAAATTTCCTACAATCACTGCTATCATATTTAAAAGCACAGTGATGTGGTGAATTGTTAGATAGATATAAACAAAGACATAAGTTTTCCCATAGTAGTTCCCATATAAGCTTGAAATGTTTTGTGCCAAGCCAGTTTCTTACTAAAGTAGTTCAAATTTTGGGAGGCTAATCAGGATCCAATTTGGAACCGTTTGAGCACTGTGGAGCGAAAATTTCAAATTGTGCATCAGTCTAGTGTAGATGGTTCTAAAGAGCATCTATGTACATAGAGCTACATTGAACACAAGTACGTTAAGTTGAATGACTGAGGCCCCCACATAATTTAGTCAGGACTTAGGAACAAAAGGTCGAAAGACAAAACATCAAAAGATAAAAGGTCGAAAAACAAAAGGTCGAAAGCAAAAAATCGAAAGACAAAAGGTCGAAAGACAAATGGCCGTAAAACAAAAGATCGAAAGTTAAAAGATCACAAGGTACAAAAGATCACAAGGGGTAAAAGTTCAAAAGGGGAAAAAGGTCGAAAGCCAAACCGGATGCAAATATTCTTAAACTGATTTGTTATAACTTCAACAAATTCTCAAAAGTAAAATGTGATTTTATACTATTTTCCGTTCTTTGAAAGCTGCTCGCTCTTAAAAATTTGATTTTCATTGATTTTACTGTACTTTTGAAAGGTATAATAAAGATTACTATCTTTTAAAAATACCATTCATGGAAAGATTAATCATAAGAATTATTTGATCAACTGTGATTGAAATTTGCATATAAGATTTTGAGATTGAAAACTGTACAGTTCGAACTTTGGAAGACTTGTGAGATTAAGGATTTAAATAATTGAAGAGAGATAAAAATCTTATTTTTTTATTAGACTTTTCCTTCTTCTATACATTATCATTTTTTTTTTAATTTGTAAAAACTGAGATGAGAAATTATAATCTCATAATTTTTAGAGTTTTCCCATCTTTTATGCATTCATAAAGTATCAATACAATTTAATCTTCTTTGACACTCATTCTAGTCAATCATAAAAAAAAAATCAGTTGTGTTATTTCGATCATTTGGCCTTTGGAACTTTTGTCCTTTCGACATTATGTCATAGATTCCTAGTAGTATGGATGTAGTCCGAGGATAATATCGGTTGCAGCTTACCACCATTTATATTAATATAAAAACGATCTAAACACAGGACTGACAACTAAATAAATAATTCTGCTGCTTCTGACCCTTTCGCAAATGACTGTGAACGCTATTATTTGAATTAGTTTGAATTTCAATCACTCCCATTTCTCCAGCACAATCAGTTCCTCACCGGACTTCATACTACCAACATGACCGTCCCGCTATTACGCACCATTTTAATTTTGATGGTCTCCACCTTTACCCTCAATCAGTGCTCACCGGTCCTGGACTATATCGTCTCCGTCGTTCGTACTCACACGTCCCACAATGCCGGTCCCTGTTTGATGATGGATATTTTCGAACGCCATGACAGAAATGGAACTTTCTACCAAGTTCTGCTCAGTAAATCGCTGGAAACTGTTCCCAAAATCGTTCTGATCGATGACAAACTTTCCGATCCATCGTTGTCTACGCCATCACCGTCATTAATTCTGCTTAATTTAGAAAAGGCCTACCGTAAACATTATAGCAATTATCAATTATTCACCTCTATTCTCAACACTACCGATACGCTGACGAAGGTCTTTGTATTCGCAGATAAGTTTGATGCCGATTATTTCGTTGAGGTGGGAGTATGGGTGCAAGTAGCACTGCAATTGATGAATGCGGTAGTTTTGGCAACGGATGAAAATCGGTTGTACTTTTTTTCGGCTGTGTCTGAATCAATGCAGGAGATACCATTCCTGCCTTCGGAGCAGTTGTTCGCCGATCGACTTGATATGGTCGGATACGAGGAGTACATTACAGCAAAACATGATCAACCGGCTTCCTACTGGAGGGATGGTACGTTGCAGGGATCAGATGTCCAATGGCTTCGGGAAGCATGCAGACTTATGAATGCTACATTGAAAGTGGAAAAGCATAATTGTCGACGCTCCGGTGAAAAAATGAACGCTTGCTATAGAACATTTGTGCGCGAAAAAAATAGTTTGGTTGGGTTGGCTGATTACGTGATGAGGGGGGATAAATATAAAAGCATCTCATGGCAACAGGCCTTAGTGCCGGGAGCCACGGTTTTGATTGTTCCAACTGAATGCAAGACTTCGATTAACGGATCAGTAGCGATCTTGTTTCGATTTGAAACTTTGATAGCCGTGCTCGTGCTAGTGATACTGGTTGAAATGGCGTTTCTGCTCTCGTTGTTGCCGAAGAGTTTCACTAAAGATCCATTGGTGTTTGCTACAGTTGGACGGGTTGACCAAAGCCTTGCGAGAATAGGTTTTCCACAAAACTTCTTCTTGGTTGTATTTCGTATTTTTGTACAAATACTCGCAGTTGCCTTCCTAACCAAGCTTGTTTCGTTCATCATGATTAAACCGTATGAAACTTCAGCTGTAAAGACGTTATCCGATCTACCACGAACAAACATGAAAGTCAAAGTAGATCTACTGGAACATCCTGACTTGGAAGATCATCCCATCATAAAAGAAAGGCGATCAATTTACAAAACCAGTGATCTGAAACTCGACGGCAGAAGCGCCTATGCTTTGGATCGTGATCTGGCAGAATACATGCTCCAGCTGAAGGACAACTATGATAATACTACCGACGAATCATACTATCGGATGCTGGACGGAATTCTGGAAACCAACGTTCGCTGGCATTACTTCCAGAAGCGGACATTATGCAAGAGAACAATTTTATTCGCGCAAAAAGCCCTGTTTGAAAGCGGAATATGGATGCACTGGAATGAGCAGCATCGGAAGCTGTTTTTTCAAGGGAGGTATGCTCCCAAAGTTCGAGTAAATAAGGTGATTCTGGTTAGCAACCTAAACAACGAAGACCTTAAATGGGCATGGAGAGCGTTCACCGTGGGTTTGGTGTTGAGTTTGTCCATCTTTGCGGTTGAGATTCTTGTCATATGGTTCTACAGCTATTGATAGAAATTTGCATGGGTTATGTTCTCCGTTATACTTGAAGTGCACAGATATTCACATGACACACTGAGATGCTTGGTATGGCACCACGTATTGATAGAGTCATATAATAAATTCGCATGACACATCAAAGGGATACAGATCGCTCGCAGGATTTCATTCTTTTATTTAATATAAAGCTTCTCCAATAAATTTGTTTTTTTCATGCATTGAAAAATATGATTGCTCTCTTGGTTTTTATTCGAATCCAGTTTGACTTAACAACCGCTCCAGTTAACATGCTAAATGAGCTTCCATTAATGTTGCTATTATTTACTTTGAGTTCGTTCATTAGCTGCAAAGATTCTTACTGGGATGAAATCTGCTCACTAAATGGATGGAACCCAATTTTGCCTGCTTAAACCCATTTTGTCTGTATTTGAAGCTAAAATTGTTGGTTGGGCAACTTTAGACGCCTCGGGTTACTGCCAATCAACACTGTGGTTCAACTCCATGTTTGATGCTATTTATCAAATGTTGATATGGGATTCCAACAGCATTCTGCTGGTGCGTCAATAAATCCTCAAGCCGATTTTCACCCAAGCATAGACCGGTTCAATCTAGATAGTTCACTGCATTCTAGTCTGGGGAATATTTTTAAACATGACGAGCCCACAACTTCATAAACCACCGCTGTTTCTGTTGTAAGAGATACCACAACTGCCATTCGAACTGCTATCGTTGCCACAACTGTCACATTATTTAATTTATTTATTTATTTATTTATTTAATAAGTCATCTGACAAAGTTGTCTTAATGAATAAACTATTCGTCTTAAATAAGGTTCAGTCTTCTTACTTTATTCACAAAGTGAGGTGTAAGATATACCAAAATCAAACGCAGACTAGGCGGATACAAACATACGAACCATTGCACAAATAGGCTGGTTGTAGCCATAGAGAGTACGATGAAAGCTCGGTTGCATCAGGGATTGCTGACGTAATATCCTACCTGAAGCCCGGAAATCAAGCAGTGACAGAAGATGAGAGCAAGCTGTTGTAGCTTACGTCTTCGATCAAGTATTTCGAGGTCAAGCAGACGGCATCTATCGGGGTATGCTGGAAGGTTCAAAGGATCACGCCATGGTAGGTTTCTGAGCGCAAGTTGTATGAATCTTTTTTGCACACGCTCGATTCTTGGATTTCATGATTGACGGTCATCACCTGACGTTTCGCGACGCTGATGACAAGCTTGTTCGAACGGCACCACTGACGAACATGTTGAGCAACATTTGCAGGTGAAAACAGTCCTCGATGCAGCGTACCACCACATAGATTTTCAGATCATCAGCATAACTTTACGACCTTGCATTTGTGGCCAAGGGTAGATGCAGCGTCATTGAAGAATAACACAAACAATAACGCTTCCAAATAACTTCCTTGCGGGACACCGGACGTGCTAGCAAATGGCGATGAAACATAAGATCCGTGTTTAACGTACAGCGTTCTGCCAGTCAAGTACGAGGACAACGACGATACCAATCGATTTGAGGCTCCCAATCGCGATAGCTTGCAGAGCAACACTTTATGATCAATTTTGTCAAAAGCCGCCTTTAGGTCCGTATAGATTATCTATCTATCTATAGATTTATCTTCCATAGCCGAAAAACAGGTAGTAGTTAAATAGATCCAGCAAGTTAGTAGTAACAGACCTACCGGGAATAAATCCATGTTGATCTGACGAAATGTGGTCAGATGATCCAACTATAGCATCACTTCCAATGCTATTGCCATTATCTCGCCTGCTACCTGTACCGTCACCTCTACAATAACCACGAACAACACTTCCAAGAACAACACAGCTGTCGAATCAATCACCGCATCTGGAACTAGAATCATGGTCACCCCAACAGCATATTGTAACCAACAACCGAGGGCCTCGAACACTGGACCAATCGAACCGTTTGAGAGTTGTGTTGTACCCTATTCGCGCAACCTGCTCATTCTATATAATTGACGTAGAACGTCAACCAAATGTCAATCTTCGAGAACACTCGGCACGACGATGGTTGTGAGTGATCGGCGACATGAAATATAGATTATTCAGTTTTGTGACTCGAAACCATCAAGTCGTTTTTCTTCATTTCCGGTATCACGGTAACTTAAACTTAGTACATAAAAAGTTGTTAGTAGAAACGAACCTCGCCGTCGGTGGCAACAAAGTAATAGCGACACAACCGAAGTATTAAAATCGTTATACATTACCCCTTTTCACGTCGAGCCGACTGAAGAAGATATCCTGAAATGTCTCCGTGAAACTTTCAACATCGAAAATTCCCACGGTGCGATGTGTGAAGCTGTTACCTAGAGGCAAACAAGTCAACGGGCTAACCCTTGTCTCCTTTAAAGTATCAGTATCACCTGACTTGGAAAGCGTTCTACTGACCTGATGAAGTAAATGTACCTGAATTCCAACCAAAAAACGACACGGCTCCAATCAACTTACGACCACCAATACCTCCACAATAAGTTTTTCGGAACACAATGCAGCAACTAATGCAACATAAATCTACTCTGCGACGTCCCGGTGTTGGCTCTATGGAAGCCACCAATCCACTCACCACAGTCGTGCCATTCCTGCCGTCACTCATCAGTTGTCCCGGCCTTGTGTGTGAGTCAGGTACCGTGGTCTTCCAAACTGATACTGCAAGGAAGTACGATTCCGTTCAACTCCTGATTCGTTGCTTGGTTTCAGTACAACACCGTTTAGCCGTCATTATTCAACAATTTTAACTCAACACGTTTCTACTTTGGGCCGCATCGTTATTGGCTACATGGAAGCTCCTTATTCCCCTACCACAGTCGAGCGTTTTTCCGTCATCGTTCAGCAGTCGTCCTGACCCTGTGCAGTTCAATTTATGATTGGTCTACTGGTTCTAGCGCTACAACCAACTATCACCCTTCAAACGTCAACGAGTCAAATTGTCCAAGAAGCATGGCAGTGACCAGCAGCTGTAACATTGCAGCTCAGTCAGGACACCATTTTTTATCCATGTACTACCAGAACGTCACGTACTGCGGTTTCTTTGGATGATTGTTGGGCCAACAAAACGGAAATACAAACAAGGAACACTCAGATATTGTGGTAAAGGTTCGCCTCCTTTAGGAAGGTGATGAGGGTGGCTGCTGCCGGGGACTCGTCCCCCAACAGGTTCTGAATACTGATTGACTCCAAGCCGAAGGCAGCCCGAAGGTCTTCCAACTCCGCGCAGTTACGAGGATGTACTCCACGGTGGCTGGCACTGGTATTCCTCCGAAGTTGTAGGAGACTCTGCTGTGCCCGGTGCGCAGCCTTGACACCACTCGCTGTTCTCGTAGGTTTGGTCAATTCTTCCAGGTTCCGGTGGTCACCTTGATCTTCCAAAGATGGTGTGTCCTGTTGTTCCTCCACTCGGTGTCCCAGGCTCTCCGAATCGTCCGCTTGATCCACTTTTTGACATCTTGGAGCGGTACATTGCCGGTGGACCTGGGTCCGGTGTGGCCTGAGCCGGCGAGGTGGTCGGCTATTAGGTTCCCTTGGATCCCGCAGTGATCGGGTACCCACATGAATACTGTGTTGGGCAGCGCGTGCTTTACAGTTCCTTGGATCCACGGATGCTTCGGTGTTTCTGTTGTTAGGGCCAATATCACGCTGAATGGCCGCTGCCTCAGCTAAGAACACCGAGCATTGGGTCGGGAGCGATTTGCTCACAAGCAGACCATCTCCGGAAACCCCCATTCCCACTTCGCTCCTGGAGAGAGAGCTGTCGGTGTACCTAACTTCATAACCCTGGTAGTGCGCCCCGAGAGTTTCGACAAGTGTCCGGCGTAAAGCCAGCGAGTTGTCTACTGCCTTGAAGCGGTCCTTGATTCGGCTGTCATTTTTGATTTTGTGTGATTGCCAACTTTTGTCTCCGTGCTAGTTGTCCCTGGCCACTGGAGGGAGATCTACGTCGGCGGCCGTGCAGAGGAGTCGGTTCGTCTCGTCGAGGAGAACGATCCTGTTGTTTCCCGACGTTTTAGCGAGGAAGGCAGCGGCTTTGGTAGCAGTAGCTGCAGTGAAAACGAGCCGAAAAGGTAGGATACCGGCTTCAACGCATGCAGCGTTGGCCGGGGTAGAGGGCAGGAGACCGGAAACTGTTCGAACGTAGCCGTTGTACACCGGTTCCAGAATCTGGACGGCTTTCTCGGCGGCAAGGAATGTAATCTCTACACCCTACAGTAGGTGACAGTCGATGATGGCTCGAGTTACGTGGAAGCGGATTTCGCGATTGTGGGATGGGGGGGGGGGGAGAGAGAGATGGTCTTAATCAGGTTGGACCGACTGTGACAGTCCTTCTTTACTTGTTGGAAGTGCGGCTCAAAGGATAAATTCCGGTCCCCTATAAACATCTTGGGTTCCTGTATCTGATCAAGTATACTGCGAACCTGGTTGTCCAGGCTGGGCAGATAGGCACAGGCGATGGAGATGCTAATTGGATTCTGAATCTGAATGCCGACGATTGGGAGGTCGGTATCCAGATCAACGATTCGGTGAGGGATTTCCTTGCGGACTCCTATAGCAACGGATCTCCGGAGTTTGGACCCTTTTTTGATGGACCAGGTATATTGGCCGTCTAGTGTTCTGTTCATCTGGTCCACCGTCACGTTGTTGACCTCTTGCAGGGCAAGCACCCAAGGGGACGCGCCGCTGCAGAGGACTTCCAACTCAGCCAGGTGGAGAAAGAAGCCGCTAATGTTCCATTGAAGGATCAGATTCACAGGAACCGGTAGTGCGGGGGTAGGGTACCCACGTTCCGATCCGCTGGTTGAGGGTCGCTCGGTTGAACAGTCATGGCTGATTGCGTAGCAACTATAATTTTGATGTGTTCCAGTCGGGCTTGATGTGGCAGATCCCCACCAGGGGCAGGTGGAGGCGTTCCTCCCACTTGAATCCCTCGTTGTCCTTCGGGGAATGGGAACAACTGCCCTTATCCGTCTAAGTTCGCCCGAATTCCAACGCAGGGTTATATTCGGCTCACGCTACGGCTGTCCAGAATTTATCGGATCGTTCGTCAGACAATGACATTATTCTACTTATTGGTGATTACAAGCTTCCTCATCTGCAATGGTATTTCGATAAGAATGTAAATGGATACAATCTCACCGAATCCATCTATGCGTGCGGTCTGGTGCAAGTGAATTCTTATGCAAACCCGAACGGTAGGCTACTTGATCTGAATGCAGCGAAGCCGATAATCACTGAGTGTCAGCACGGATTCATACCACACCGGTCTACAACAACAAACTTTCTACACCAACGCACTGTTCCGCGAGATCGAACTTAGGTTAACTCTATTGACATCGACTTTTTCAAAGCATTGTCGTGGAGAAGCTGAAACATATGGGTTTTCCGGATTGGATTACGGACTGGATAATGTCATATCTAACGGGTCGTAAGGCATTTGTGCAGGTGAATTAGTCAGGGTCCAGTACGTTCAACATACCATCTGGCGTACTGCAGGGTAGTGTGTTTGATCTTCGTCCTCTTCATCAACGACCTATGCCTTCGAATATCCTCTGGAAAGCTGCTTTATGCTGATGACCTTAAAATCTTCAGAATGATCGTGTATGTACTTGACTGTATTGTATCTGCAAGCTGACATCGATGTGGTGTTGAGCTGATGCAAAGAGAATGGTATGATTGTGAACATCAATAAATGCAAAACGATCACATTTAGCCGCAGTTGGTCAACACTCATTCACCTATATCGAATCGACACTTCTTCGCTGGAACGTGTTCGCGATTTTGGAGTTATACCAACCGGTGGAAACTAATGATTTTAAATTGGTTAACTACTTGACTAGCCTATTGGTCCCAAGCAAATCGATTAAAGTATCCCATTCTAGTCGAAATGCTAGTACAGTCGTACCTCGATATAAATAAAGCAATGTTACGTTATATCGAGTTACGTTATATCGAAGCAAAAAAAAAATATTTTCTTAAATCGAAAATTGTTTATCGTAGCCCAAAGATGACCCAATTTTTTTTTCTAATCATCTAACAGGTTTACAAAACCTTTCTTATATAATTTTCCCCAATTTTATTAGATAAGTTCCCAAAGCTTACATGAAAGATATGAAAATGAAAAAAAAAGTACTAGAGTCTGTGCCTAGGGGAACGGAAGGTTGATGTAGGACCGCGATTGGTCGGTACACTTGTTTTTGTGCTTAGTTCTTTTCGTTGTTTAAAATCTATATCCTTAAAACTCTTTAAATATTTCAAATTGTGCCGTTTGTGTGATCATGGAATCGATACCAACAGTGAATGAATTGCGGCATCGTGGTAAACGTGATTGCCTCTCATCCCAAAAGGCATAGGCTTCAATCCCAGTCGGTGCCTGCGGGGTATTTCTGAGGCATAAAATCTCTGATCACACCTTCCTTCGCAAGGGAAGTAAAGCCGTTGGTCCCCGATCCATGAGTTGATGGGTCAATAGGGTAGGGTCCAGGTGTGGGAGCTGGTTCCCTGGCGTCGGTAGCACTGGTATTCAGTACGGAAAACAAGATCAACGGAAAAAAATGAAGGAAAAAAAAAAGTTTATCAACTTTTTAGTACAACCGCTGCATTATTTTAATATTATCGATGAGTTTTCTACCGGGGTCTCATAGCCTAGTCAGTAAAGGCACGGTATTACCAAGCCAGAGGCGGTGGGTTCGATTTCCGGTCCGGTCGAGGGAATCTTTCGGGTTGAAAATTTTCTCGACTTCCCTGAGCATAGAGTATCATTGTGCTTACCACACAATATACAAATTCATGTATTGAGGCGAATCTAGGAACCTAATGAAACGTGCCACACAAGGAAGAAGTGTTAGTATGTGATGTCCGTGCAAGAGTATATTGATTCATCCCATCCGTTCACGATTCTGATTAGTACGCGACATATTCATATTTTATTTGTTAAATTTCTTAGTTGTTTTATTGTTCTATTTTCACTATTTTTACTATACATACATCAAAAACTACAAGGGACAGCCCTATGGGGTTGTACGCAATGGTGGCGTAGGACTACGTGGTCTTATATGAAAAATGTTATTTGTTAACTACAGAAGGAGATTTTTAACAAATTTATGGTGGTCCAGTAAAGGACCGTTTTGTCGTGATGATTGAGTAATGTTGAGCTACTATTAGGGTGTTCAACACTGATGAAGCTGACAGTTGTATGTTGTTTGGAACGAGGTTGACGCATTTGGCATAGATGGCCCACAGCGGCTCACGACGCGCAACTGAATCCGGTGCGGCTTCTTCCTCTTTCTTCGTAGAATCGAAGGCTGAATCGAGAGGATGCAGCTAGCTGCATGCAGGCAGTCTTTCATTATGTACTGAAGAACGCCAAGCGCCGAAAGCACTGTTGCTGCTGCTGATGACGACCGAACGCCACCACTCACCACACGCAGTGATTGAATAAACACCGTTTGGCAAGACCGGAGTGAAATCAATTTTTAAATTTGTGTTAGGAAAAGTGCTTTTCGCAGGCAATCGGTGATAATTTAAATTATGATAGCAACAGTTGCACATTCGTGCAATTTTCAATAGTGACCTATTGACAATTGATAAAGTGTTCATTTTAACAGATTTGTAGATGAATTTCCAATCAATTGGCTTGTTTAGAATTAAAATTTATCCGATATGGACAGAGTTATAACTGTTCAAAATCTTTCATAATTTTGTTACGTGTTCCATTTTGGGTTTTCACAAAGTGTACCCCCATATAGAGATCACAGACGTAGTCCTTCGTCAAAATTGCTGGATGCTTTCTCCGTCGAATGAAATATTTCCCAGTATGTATTGGTTTATTTCTCCATTTATAAACTTTTCGTTACATGTCTCCCATGCCTGAAATAATAAAAATCTGAGAGAGAGGAGACAGCTTTGCTATCGATCACGCAAACGTCATCGAGATCCAGTCATGAACTGTCACTGCAAACTAGGTCGAACATTAGAAATGGGGCTATCATCCTTTTGAAAACAACTTTTTTTCGTGCGGGCCCAGGCTTGGCTTCGCAAACCAACAACACGATTGGGTAGAAGAGAAAAAAAGGAGACAAAGAAAACAAACCATCCGTCATTGAGGTGGCTTCTCTCGCTAGGATAAAAATGATGTTTATTCAAGAAGTCGGCTATGGCGTATTCGGCCCCAACCTAGATACCAGCAGAGGCCTACATCGATCTTCTCGGCTGAGGCAGCTGCCATCTTCTCAGCCGTTACGGAGTCCAGTTTTTCCTGGAAGGCCATCATTACCGATTCGGCCAGTGTGCTGAAGGCCCTTGAGAGTCCGAAGAACCGACACCCGTTGGTGCAAGCAATCAGAATGGCTTCGAACAGTAACACCGTATATGTCTGGGTTCCCAGCCACTGCAATATCAGTGGAAACGAAGCTGCGGACAAGCTGGCAGCGATCGGCAGATCGAAAACACCAGTGAAACCGGAAGTCTCTGCAGCGGATTTAAAAATCTGGATCAAAACGATCATCGCTTCGGCATGGGACAAGGAATGGGCTAATACCCGAGACTCTTTCTTACGCAAAATAAAAGGAGATACGAAATGCTGGTCCGACACCAAAAACTGGAAGGACCAGAGAGTACTGTCCAGATTACGCTGCGGCTACACCAGATTCTCACACGATCTCGGATCCCGTGATGGATTCAACAAACAATGTATGGGGTGCTCAACCAAAATGTCAGTTGAGCATCTCATAATAAATTGCCCTGCACATCAAAACCTCCGAGACCAATGCGGTATCGGTCTCAGCATCAGAGACGCATTATCCAATGACCCAGACAGGGAAAGATCACTTCTCGACTTCTTTAAAGACACAGGCTATTATCAATATACGTAGAACCCTGCAACGAACAATGACACGACAACGGACGAACGGTGGCACTTGGACAACACCAGCTCTCTAAATGACATGTCAAACGGAAGAACAACGATGACAACCCCGCAGGCTACGGACATTGACTCTCTCTCTCGGATATTAACCACAACTTCGTTCACCTTCCTTACTGTTAAAACAATCGACACAGAGCTCTGAGATACTTAAACTCTGTAACAAACACTATGTAATTTATTTATTTTCTCTCTCCGGGACCCCTCAGGAGCCCCAATCCTTCAAAGAGACGAACCAGTTACAGGCTGAAAGTCTCTATAATAAAGCAAAAAAATATTGTTTATTCAACCCAGCGGTTTATGAAAAATTTAATAATACTATGTATAAAATAATTTAAAATGGATTTGTAACGTTAATAATCGATTGTGAGTTGATATTTTTCCATTTTTAGACTTTAAAAAAAATTACGTTATATCGAGGTGGAAGTTACGTTATATCGAGTTACGTTATATCGAGGTTGCTTTATATCGAGGTATGACTGTACTACACTGTGTTTGTTTTGATTTGCTATGAAAGTTTGACAGATAAAATGAGGGGTTCATGGATTTTCCTATGTTTCGAGGGGTGCATCGATTAGACTTGGAACCGAAGAGAGCACCAGAGCTGAGCCAAAATGTTGAGCACGTTTCTTCGGGACCTTCTGGTCTTAGAGTTGTCTCTATGGTTATACCACTGAGGCAAAACAAAAAAGGGGGCAGCTTTGAGTCAGCTTTTTGCATGAAGTTCCACATATGTTATGAGGCAGCATTCAAGAATACGCTGCTCCGGTTTGGGCACCATATTACACGTCCCAGGTGATCCGCATAGCACGTATTCAAAAAATGTTCATACGTTTTTCACTTCACTTTCTCACTACCAATAACGGTGCCGATTGATCAATCTAGAGTTGCTATCGGTAAGACGGCTGAGATTGCAACAATTAGTGGTATTCGACATCCTGATGAACAACACTGACTGCCCAGCGCTTCTACAGGAAGTTTTGCTAAACGCACCTCATCGCCAATTAAGGTACTCTGTCGTTATCGTCATTCCCAGTCACAGGACTAGTTATGGGTTTAATAATCCGCTGTTTTCCTGCCTTAGTGCTTTTAATGCTGTTTGTGACGACTTTGATTTTACTATTACTAGGCTCTGTTATAAAACTAGGTTAAGAGTAAATAGGATAAGATAATATTAGATTAGAAGATAAGATTTGCAAACCAAAAATGATGTTAATTGTGCTCTTCAAACTCTCACTACTTCTATAGTTGAAGCAAGAGCTGCCTCAGTACCACAAGGTTAAATTCGATTCAATTATAATAGACGACGATCTTCAGCTCTTGATTTGTCTGAAAAATGTCCGTAGGAGGCAATATCAAAGAACAAGCGATCATGCCATGAAAGTTATCTGGCGGGATTTGCAAACACAAATTAACACGCGATTCTCTGCCCTGAAGAACAAAACTTTTGAACATAATGTTTCGAAATTAGACCAAAGTTCCAAACCCTTTTGGAAACTCACAAACATTTTGGAAAAACTTCAAAGCC
This sequence comes from Ochlerotatus camptorhynchus, assembly GCF_037179485.1. Lineage (NCBI taxonomy): Eukaryota > Metazoa > Arthropoda > Insecta > Diptera > Culicidae > Ochlerotatus > Ochlerotatus camptorhynchus. The sequence continues at coordinate 1,916,399 of NW_027040719.1, forward strand.
TATTCCAGCGCATAAAGAAGGTGGTAAAGTTTTGATCACAAATTTGGAAAAAGCTCACAAGCTTGCTAAGCAATTCGAGAGTTCTGAAAAATGCAAAAGTTGTTCCAATTTTGATGCCGCTGAAGTTTCCAGCTACCGTCCAATAAGTTTGAGTAAACTTTTTGAAAATATAATTTTGAATAGAATGATGCTTCACATAAATACGAACTCAATTTTTGCAGATGAGCAGTTCAACTACTCATGAACTCTAATGAGCAACCAATTTAATCCGTTCAAACAAATCAGCTCTTCTAGATATAGATAAACGATTCGACAGAGTTTGGCATAAAGGTTTGATTGCTAAATTGAAAAAAAGTTTAATTTTCCACTCTATGTTATGAAATTAGTTCAAAATTATTTAACTGACAGAACTCTGCAGGTAAATTATCAAAATTCCAAATCTGAACGACTGCCTGTTAGAGCTGGAGTTCCTCAGGGTAGCATTTTTGGGCTGATTTACCTCAGGGTTGCCACAAAGCTTTGTTCGCTGATGACACTGGCATTTCCGCTAAAGGAAGAAGTCTTCGTGTTGTTTTCAGCAGACTGCAGAAAAGTTTAGATATTTTCTCTTTTTATTTACAAAAATGGAAGATTTCATCCAACGCTTCCAAAACTCAACTTATAATATTTCCACATAAGCCTAGAGCTTCGTTTTTGAAACCTAGTTGTAGGCTCAGAACGGAATCCGATTTCTTGGTCAGGTCAAGTGGATTATCTTGGATTAGTACATGACCAAAAATAAAGTTTTAAAGATCACATTGAGGGCATTCAAGCCAAATGTAACAAATATATAAAATGTTTGTATCCTCTTATAAACAGGAAATCCAAACTTTGCCTGACGAATAAACTTCTAATATTTAAACAAGTTTTTAGACCGGCCATGCTTTACGCTGTGCCAATACGGTCTTGTTGTTGCACTACCAGGAAAAAAGCACTTCAAAGGATTCAGAAGAAAGTTCTGAAGATGATTTTGAAGTTGCCTCCCTGATACAGTACTACCGAGGTACATAGAATTTCAAATGTTGAGACTTTAGAACAAATGTCCAACAAAATAATTAATAATTTCAGGCAACAATCGTTGCAATTTCAATCGCAACGATTAATTCGCTTTATATTTAGATAATATTTAGTATTAGTTTTTAGTTTTAAAATGACAATTATTATACTAACATACAGGTTTAGAAAATAGGGCAGGAACAACGTAAAAACACTTAGATATGTATCATAACAATTAAGGATGGTAAGTTACTGTAGTAGCTGGAGCACCTAGGTTAAAATTTGATGTTATTTATTTTGAATTTGAAATAAATTAAAAATTAAAAATATGCCAACATTTGATTTCAGCTCATTTTGAAGCATGATTTTTTAAGGCAATGTTTGCTAAATTTCCAAAAAAATATTGATCCAAATATGGAATCCATCCAATCTATCATTCTTCATTAAATATTATGTTGAGCATTTGAAGGACTATAAACAATCCGTTCATTTTAGGGACCCTTCTCCACCCAAATCAACATCATCAAGCATAATCCATCGTCACCGTCGTCGTCACCGAGGGCCATACCGGCAGTAACCTGATGCCTCAAAATCGGTCCTTTACTGTGCGAAGAAAATTGAAAATCCCTTGAAAATGTCATCCCCAAGATTTATCACCTTTCCACGCTTTTGGCTCTGGTACCACCGCCAGTAGACGACATTCCTGTCGGCCAACAGGAGAAGGATCCATGAAACAAAACGGTAGCAAGGACTTAAATTTTAAAGCTTCTTCACTTGGCAAATATGTGCTCCGGGGTGGAAAAGTTATACTATATTATATTCGATCGTCTTCGTTCACGCTCCCGGGACCAGATGCGGTGCGGGACGAAGGATTTTCATTTAGCTATCATGCAACCTTTGGTTTCCCGGCATTGCTCGGGCATGGTCGGGATGAAATAAATCAGGGAATGTAACAGGTGTGCTCAAAATAGAAATGTAAATTTGAACTATTAATGGGCAACTAATTGGAAATTATATCGGATTAAATTGGGGTAGCGATTTTGCCGTACGGCATACACTTAATTCTGCTTTAGCGCGTTTTTTTAAGGGTCGTGTTTTTGATCGTGAGATCTCAACTTGCAAGCAAGTGCAACAGCAAATCAGAATAAAAATTATATAGGGGAAATTGATGTAATGTCGGCGTAAATACCCATAATTTGGGCCCATACATAAATTCAGCAATCGACTCAATTTTCAATAGCGACCAAAAATATCAATTAGTACCGTCCCAATGACGCGTTCATCTAGATAAAATATATACAGAGCAGATTTTTTAGCGATGGGCTCAATCTTAGATCCATAGGCCAACATTAGAATCATTTCCCCTATAGGGTGGAATTATCATTTCTGTTGTTCTTCACATTCAATACGCGTTTTGGCGGCTCTCAACTTAGTGTTCAAAAGATGCACTTACAATTGAGAGCTTTCTATGCCAACCAATTCTTGAATTTATATAATGTGTGGCAAGCACATTGATACTCTATGCCCAGGGAAGTCGAGAAAATTTCCGCGATCGGAACGTGAATCGAACCCGCCACCACCTGCTAGGTAATAGCTGTCTGAGTCAAGTAGTTGACCCTGGGCGTAATTCATGGCAATTTGGTGGCCCGGTTCTTCGTCCAGGATCGATTGTTTTTCATACAGATGGTTCAAGATTAAACAATCAAGTGGGAGCAGGAGTAGCTGGCCCAGGGATAGAAATATCGGTTCCTATGGGCAGGTGGCCAACTGTGTTCCAAGCTGAAATCCAGGCAATTTTAGAGTGTTCCATTATATGTTTGCGAAGAAACTATAAGAGTTCAAATATATGCGTCATGTCCGACAGTCAAGCTGCTCTGAATGTTTTAAAATCGGCGACATGTACATCAAAACTTGTCTGGGAGTGTCTTCAATCACTTCAAAAATTGTCAAGTCAACTTATATTGGGTTCCTGGTCATTGCGGGATTGAGGGAAATGAAAGAGCTGATGCACTAGCAAGACTCGGATCTTCTCATAAGTTCATCGGGCCAGAGCTCTTTTGTGGCTTATCGGCTGCATCTCTTAAAATGGAGCTCAAAGCGTGGGAATCTTCAAAAGTGTAGGAAAAGTGGAAGAACACTTCTATTGCTAGGCAGTCCAAGCGATTCATTAATCCAAACACTTCTGTGACCCACAAAATCCTGGAACTTTCTAAGAACGATTTTTTTTACATCTTTATTAAGGAGACTTTCAACCCTGGGCTGGTTTGTCTCCTTCTAAAAAAGATCTTAGTATATATGCAGGTCTTATAACAGGTCATTGTCCGACCCGTTATCACTTGAAGCTGATTGGAAAACTTCAAGATGATGTATGTCGCTTCTGTTGCATAGAAAAGGAAGACTCGGAACATTTGCTATGCCACTGTCCGGCAATTTTCAATAAAAGGCGTAAGTGCTTCGACAAGGGGCTGATAGAACCCTTTGACATTTGGAGAACAACTCCCAGTACGGCAGTGCACTTTATTCGAAGTATAATGCCGTGCTGGGATAATGCTATTAGTCAAACGATGGCGATCACTCCTAATAATAGTGATACGGCATCTTGATATAGCTATAGAAAAAATGGGGAATATATCACAAATTGTGATTCACAATAGATCAGAAAAATGGTCGCAGTGATGAAAATACCCGATAAGGAAAAAAAAGCCATCTGAGTACATTTCTATACTCATCCTAAATGACTACTAAATCGAAAAATATGCAAATCCTCTATGAACAGAATTGAGCGTACTGCCCAAGCAACCATAATAAGGGCCCTTTATGCAATATATAACTGATGTACGACTCATATTGCAAAAAGGGCCCTTATCAGGCTATTAGCAGGCTTCGTGGTTACTTGGGTAGTGCAAGGAAAAGGTTTTCAAAAGCAGCTCTTTAATGTTAACAAAAATTGAAGCTTAGAATTTCAGCTTTCAAAAGACCTCATCCCCTAGCAGAGAACAAATAAGATTTCCATTTGATAGCTCCCATATAATTGGCTTTCGCTGTTAATGCTCCTCATTCGGTTAACCGCAGACTTTTTTTTTGAGCACTCTCCTCAACAAATGTTTGTGGTTAGATAACTTAATGTTCCCATAATGGTCCATCGCCCCTATCGTAATTTTCCATCTCGAACAGATTATGGAATGTGTGCACTTAACAATTTGCCCCTTTCCTAATAGCATGTACAACACCGCCAACGCCACCATAAATTTGAAAAACCACCGACCAACCTACCAACCAAAACCAGAAACGATAATCATTAATAAATGCCCTTCCCCCTTGTTGCCAAGCCGATCCACATGCGAGCAAAATTGATGTTTATTACTTTTGCTTCACCGCAGAATTTTGGGTTTCAAGTGTTTTTTTTTTTTTGTGGCCGTTCCAACATTTGAAGAAGACTGAAGCCGCTTAAGTGGAGACGCATGGTAGGTTTTATCATAATTTCATCGAACCAACAATTATGGTTTTTAGGATTTAATTCACTTCTGAATCCAAAATGACGGCAAGGTGGCTGGACGCATTACCTTGAAATACATGCTTAATGTCCCATTCCGGCACGACACATTTCACTTGAGTGACGAAGTGTTGAAAGCTTCTTCCACTCAGCTATTTTAAATGGGTCGAAAAATAAGCAGAACGTAGCTGGTGAAAAGCGGTGGTTCATTCATTCCAGTTAAATCCCTCAAACCAGCGATGCCAGATCTACGAAATTTTCCGTAGATCCACGGATATGATAGATTTTTGCAGAAATACGGATCCGTGGACAAAATCTATAGAATATTGTTTGTATCTGCGGGGCTAAGGGGTTTTGGTCTAATTTTCGTCCTAATAAGCACAATCCACACTTAATTTGTCTTTTTCAAAAGGATATGGACCCAAAAATGGAGTGGTTTTACTATATATGACTTCCACATTTATTTACCTTTCTATGCATACCGTTGGATTTGATAACAACAATATAGTAAATCGCAGAAATAACGGAGATATGGCCGGAATAAGATCCGAAAAACAGGGATTTTGGGAGCTAAGTCATGTTTTTCTGCAACTACTGAACTGAATTGGACGCAACAACCACCAAATGAATGGTATCATGGTCTCATAAAAATCTATTGAATACTTTTGAATTTGGTAAACTTTTTTTGATATATGGCCGGAACAAATTTCGGTGTGTATAGGTCATGAGGCAAGAACCGACCTGAAACGTGTTAAACTCATCATGAGGGACTTCAAATTATATGGGAATTTAAAAACAAAGTTAATTGTGGTTATTTTGAGAACCCAGGATCAGGGGTTGAAACGGTTGACGATTTTACTACACTCGCTTCGTTGCTATGCGCGTCATTCTGTGTATATTCGTACACTCATGCTTTACCGTCGTCTCTCTCACGCAACACAAACGGTAGAACAACATTCGCGAAGAAAAAAAATCAAATAACTATCATTTGACAATGAGTGACTTCGTTCTAATTCTTAAATTTTGTGTAAATTAAACCATTTCTGATCCGAGCTGTTATTACTAGGACATTGTTGCTTCCTATTTTCATACTTCACACAAGCACAACATTAGCAGCACTTATTATGAGACAAACTAAAACACATAAATACGCGACGGTCTTCGGCGAACCATATGGCTGATTACATTGAAATTTTTTTAACATCATTTCGGTGAGTGGTTCTTACATCTGTTGGGTGGTACTCCCCCTCAGGCCCCTCCCTCTTTGTTATATATTCTAGGAGGTGTTGGCACGGGGTTTTTTTTAATCTTCAACATATATCTTATTTTTTTATAATCCATTTATTTGTCAAGGCTCAAATGCGTTAGCTTTGCGGAGCCGAATATTTTTTACTTGATTGTGTGTGAATATCATTTTCTTACAACTAAAGTTAGTAGAACGGGGACCGATTACTCGCGGCTTACTCGAGATTAGGGATTACATTTATTGATCATTTGGAGGGAAGACAAGGGAAAGCATTTAGAACTAATTTAAAACTTAAACGTAAAGGATGACTAAAACACAAAACATTAAACACATACATCAACAGCTTTAAGAAAGTCGAAAATAAGCTTCATAAAGTCGATATCACGGCAATCCAAGACGTCTCTAATTGGCTTAAAGGGTTGTTTTCCTCGGACCCTAAGGGAATCACTCAGAACGGATCTCGCCTCATGATGCAAGGAGCAGGACCAAACAACATGCTCGATGTCGTGATAACCGTTTCCACAGGTGCGCAAGTTGCTGTCGGCAAGCGTAATACGGAAGAGGTGGGCGTTTAACGAACAGTGATTGGACATGAGCCTGGACATTACACGAATAAAATCACGACTCATATACTCATATCCAACCCTTCGAACCAGGGTTTGATCGACACCTGTGGGACAATAGAATGTAGCCATCTTCCCAGATCACCATCATTCCACTTTTGCTGCCAGTTGGCGAGGACTTTCTGACGAGAAATCGTGAAAAATTCGTGGTAGGCGATTTGTCGCTCGTAAATATCGCCTTCCATAGCGCCCACCTTGGCCAGCGAGTCCGCTTTCTCATTGCCTGGGATAGAACAATGAGAAGGGATCCATACCAAGGTCATGATATGCGAGCTGTTTAATAAAGCACTCAATGACGATCGTATTTCCTGGAGGCAATACGCCGAGTGCTTCATCGGCCTCATTGAACGCATAGCCTCCAGGGAGCTTAGGCTATCCGTAAAAATGAAATAATGGTCAGGTGGAAGTGAGGCAATACGCTCTAACGTGTACGATATAGCTGCTAGTTCAGCAACGTATACCGAACACGGCTTTTGAAGCTTGTATGAGGCGCTATGAAGATCGTGGAATACTCCAATACCAGTGGACGCATTTATCACCGATCCATCTGTGAAAAATCTCTTCTCGGTGGCGACGTGGCGGTATTTGTTCGCAAAAATAGTTGGAACAATCAGGGAACGGTGAGGCTCTGGAATTCCTTGAATCTCCTGCCTCATTGTGAGATCGAATCTCACGGAAGAACAACTGAAATGATGGGAGACAGCGTGATTGGGGTTGAACGAGGAGGGGCCGGTGTCCAGAGTCATGTACTCGTAGTACAAGCTCATGAATCGTGTTTGAGGATTCCGCTCTAGCAGCTTCTCAAAGTTTCCGATCACCAGCGGGTTCATGACTTCACAGCGGATGAGGAACTGGAACGATAAATCCGCAAAACGATTTGCTAAGGGGAGGACGCCCGCAAGAACTTCAAGACTCATGGTATGCGTCGATTGCATACAACCTAGCGCGATTCGAATGCAACGAGATTGAATCCTTTGGAGCTTCAATATGTGCGTCCCCGCCGCCGATTGAAAGCAAAAGCTACCGTACTCCAAAATTGAGAGAATGGTAGTCTTGTAGAGTCTTATCAGATCTTCTGGATGGGCTCCCAATGAAGTGCCGGTAATGGAACGAAGGAAATTGATTCGCTGTTGGCATCTCTGCCTCAGATACGCTATGTGTTTTCCCCAAGTGCACTTGGAATCGAACCAGACACCTTAATACTTAAACGACATGCTGTGAGTGATTCTTCTACCCATAAGTTGAAGCTGAAACTGTGCTGGATAAAGCTTCCTAGAAAAAAACAATCATCTCTGTTTTCTCCGGAGAGAATTCGATACCCAGATTTATTGCCCAAGTAGACAAATTATCCAAGGTATCTTGCAATGGTCCTTTACAGGTCCGGTGGTGTTGGTCCAACCACGGAAACCACGCCGTCATCTGCAAGCTGCCTTAGCGTGCAATTTTCGGCCAGACAATCATCAATGTCTTTGACATAGAAATTGTACAGGAGGGGACTTAAACATGAGCCTTGTGGAAGACCCATGTAGCTGATTCGTGCAATTTCCGAGTTGCCATGAGAGAAGCTCATTCGTTTCTCGGACAACAAATTAAACAGGAAATTGTTGATAATCGGAGAAAGCCCACTCGCATGGAGTTTGTCCGAGAGGATGTCGATGCAAACAGAATCTAACGCCCCTTTAATGTCCAAGAAAACTGAACCCATCTGCTGTTTGTCAGCATAGGCTAATTGGATTTCAGTTGAAAGCAACGCTAGGCAGTCGTTCGTCCCTACGGAATCCAAATTGCGTATCTGAGAGCCATTCGCCTCGACCCACTTGTCCAGACGAAGAAGAATCATTTTTTTTCTAACAGCTTCCGAATACACGACAGCATCGCGATGGGACGGTACGAATTATGATCCGACACGGGTTTACCGGGCTTCTGGATGGCGATAACTCTCACTTGTCTCCAATCATCCGGAACAACGTTGAGCTCAAGGAATCGATTGAACAAGTTCAACAATCGCCTCTTTGTGACGTCTGGGAGGTCCTTGAGCAGGTTGAACTTGATTCGATCAATTCCCGGAGCCGAGTTATTGCATGAAAGAAGAGCAATTGAGAATTCTACCATCGAAAACGGGGAGTCCATGTCATCGTTTTTCAGCGGCGGATCGCGAGTGTTGCATCGAACCGGAACCGAATCGGGACAAACCTTACGCGCGAAGTCGAAAATCCACTTGTTAGAGTACTCCTTGTCCTCGTTGACCGACGATACCGCGTTGCGCATTCTCCTGCCGACATTCCAGAGCGTTTGCATGGAAGTCTCTCGCGATAGCCCTTCGACGAACCGCGTTTTTTGGCCCTGACCAAGCTCTTAAACTTTTCCTCTAGCTCCGTATACCGCTCAAAGTATTCGCGGGAACCGTATTTACGAAATTGTTTAAACGCGGTAGACTTCTCGTTATTCACGTCGGTGCATTCCTGGAGGACGTTTGCGAATGGTAGTGCCAGGAACAGGCTTCGTTTCTGCTTGAAGCGCGCAATCCACTATAAGCCGCGATAGGAAGGAGTACTCATCCAAAGGAGAGAGAACGTCGACCGATTCTGAACCGTCACGGACCGCGTTCGCGTATTCTTCCCAATTGATGTTTCTCGTGAGATCGTACGCGATGTTGATTGGACACTGTGAAGATGAACCGTTGGAAATCGAAATTTTGATGGGCAAATGATCACTACCATAGGGGTCTTGGATTACCTCCCACATGCAATCCAATGATAGTGGGTTCGAACAGAGTGACAAGTCTAGTCTGCTCTCTCTTGCTGGAGGTTTGGCTATTCGAGTTACTTCACCGGTGTTTAGAATGGTCATATTGAAATCGTCGCATAGGTCATAGATGATGGTTGAGCGGTTGTCATCGTACAGCTCTCCCCAGCCTGTACCGTGGGAATTAAAATCCCCTAAGATCAACCGCGGCTCAGGTAACACTGAGCAGATGTCAGATAGAGCTCGCCGAGAAACAGCCGTTCTCGGAGGGATGTATAACGAGGCAATACTGAAGGTTTTACCTCTAATATTCACCTGACATGCGGCAATTTCAATACCTGACACTGGAGGAAGGTCGATTCTGTAGAATGAGTGTTGTTTGTTGACCCCTAGGAGCACCCCACCGTACGAATCTGCACGATCGAGACGGATAATGTTGTAGTCGTGAAGAGAAAGGTTAACATCTGGAGAGAGCCATGTTTCGCGGAGAGCAAACGCATCACAGTTATGCAGTAAACATTTAAATATGTCTAGTTTTGGTAAAATGAACATATATCTTACTTATCATTGCGACAACTTATTGATATTTTTCTTGTCTACCTTGGAATCAGTTCTGGATGTTTCGGATTATGGTTCCATGTGGTAAAAATTTATTATCTATCACAACCATATCTTGCGACATATCAAATCACATCTACTCGATGAAATATGACCAATGGCACTCAAAAAAAAAAACAACGAACCGGTTCTGGATATTCCGGATAAAGATGCCTTATGGTCAAATATGGTCATAACCATATGAAGCGGCATATTAAATTACATCTACTCGGCAAAATAAATCGAATGACACTTAAAACAACAACCATGGAACCATATGTTCACCGTAGAACCGGTTCCAGATATTCCTCATGGTTCTTTATGGTCAAATTTGATATCTCTAATATCCATATCAAGCTACATATCAAAGCATATCTACTTGACGAAATATGCTAAACGGCATGCAAAACGACATGGTCAAATTTGACCACTCTCATAACCATATCAATCGACATATAAAATCACATCTACTCGACCAAATATGATCAACGGCACACAAAACGTCATCCATAGAACCATATGACCTCCGTAGAACTGGTTCCGGATATTCCGGATCATTTGTCCACATGGTCAAAGTATCTCTCATAGCCACTTTAGAAACAACATTGGATATTCCTGAATGTTGTTCCATATGGTCGAAATGATTGTGTCTCATGGGTATGACAAGTGAAATCTCAAATCACATCTTCATGAAATATGACCAATGACACTCAAAACATGATGCATGACATGACCATCTTAAAACTAGTTCGGATATTTTTGTTAATGGTGGCAGTGGAAACATAAATAGAGCTAATTGATACCTTACAACAGGTTTTTGATGATCCAGGTAATGGGTTTACATTCTGAAAATTCATGATTAATCATTATCATATCATATCTACTCAGCGAAATATTTATCATCACTTGTGTTTGGCTGTGTTACGTCCCCTCTGGGACTTTACGCCAGTTCTCAACTTAGTGTTCTTTGAGCACTTCAACAATTTTTCCAACGCGAAAAATTCATAAACAGGACTGGGAATCGAGCCCAACAACCTTCAGCATAGCCTTGTTTTATAGCTGTGGCTTAACCGAGCAAGCTAAGTCAATGACATTTAAATAAAAAATCATTAATCAAAATGGACACCGTGAGGACGGCTTCAGATGTTTAAAAAAAAACGTTTGGATACAGGCAAATCCCAGACCCATTGGGATGAGAAAGCAGTTACGCTTACCATTACACCACCGGCGCCGGCTCGACGAGTTTTAGTTCTAGTTGAGAATTCCTCGAGGGCATCAGAGCTTTTCCGGGATGGCCAATGTAACGGTGGCAGCTCAATAAAGTCATTACCCACCAAATTTTGAAAAAAACTAGTAAGTTTGATATGTCGCACGACGGGTTTTGGTTCTTGTTTAAAATTGGCCACTTCCGCGGGGGTAGCGGGACATTTCAGGGGGCAACAGAGCATGCCCGAGAGGGCTAGTGTGACCGTGGACTGTCTATAAGGCCATTACCGGCCATGTTTTGTAAAAGCATTGTCAAGAATTAACCACCTCCCCGGGGGCACCGGAATATTTCACCCAATCTTGGACCACCGGTGTAGCCGCCATTGGTCCAATTACATCATTTGAGTGAGAAAATATTATGTTCACCGTGTGTATAATTCATACAGAACAGTAAAGCCAAATGCACACCCAGAGTGACCCCAACGGAAACCGGAATAGCTCCGGAACCATATATTTATCCAAATTTGTCCAGAACTTGAATAGATTTCCGACGAAATGCAAAGCACAGGCAAACAGACGTAGCTCTTTGACTAAATTTTTCTTGAAAACATTATCCTTCAATAAATAGTCGAGCTTCTCGCGGCAAAACAAGCTTGCTCGCTAAGTCACTAACAATATTGCATGCAAGGTAAACCGAATATATATAAACGTCAAAATGATCTATTACCAGCGCTACGGTGAGCAGTTTGCGAAAATTATAATAATATAAAAAACAATCGTTAAATACGTGAACGATGATCTAAACCGTAAGAAAAAAGTAAAGTATGTTCTTTTTACTCATCTCGGCACTATAGTGCAGGAACCCAAAAGTAGGTAAAGCGGGCCAAAGTAGTTTTCATTTACTTATGTGCACTTCGTATGGAAATTTCCACTAGCTTGCTACCCAAAAGTAAGTTATTTGTACCCAAAAGAAGGTAAACATGATTATACTCAACGTTGAGTTCCCACACTTTACTTCCCCTGGGTGGTTTTGCTCCTCCGTTTTTGACAACATTAGAAAGAGAAAAGGAGACAAACTAGTCAAAAGTAAGTAAAAGTTAACTGACCGTTGGGTATTTTTTTCTTACCGTGTAGAATAAAGAGTTACGTCTGTTTGTCTATACGCAAAGGTATTTGTTAACTTCTACTCGATGGAAATTGGCGATTACGACGAAGTACCCGAGCAAAGTCGATTAACAAATTGAAAGCAAATCTATATTAAAGTTTGCAGTTCCTATCATAATGAAAAATTGTGTTGATTTGAAATGTCACGACATAAGTCTGATATCATAGTGTGCTTTCAAGACTTTTTAAATGAATGCAACTTAACTTGAAGTTCTGTTGTTAACGTCTTGTTTCAAATTTAATTTAAGCTCATCTGTCGTTGAACTAATGATTATTGTTTGTTTGTTTTGTATAACACATTTTAGGTCATTCGTGGCTTGCCTGGGGTAAGATTTGAGCTCAAGTCTTTCAGCGTTAGAAGCTGAGAAGTGAGTTAGTATCCAACGATTTACGCCAGGCCCGTATTCAGGTAAACATTATGAATGCAAAATCAGTAATCAAATTGATTAAATTGAAAGCAGGATTAGTTTCCCGTTTGCTTCAACGGTGTAAAATTTTGATTTCATTTTTGTTGTGTTAAGCGTTAAGTTATCCAAATTGAGATCAAATGGAGTGTTGTAAATAAGCTACATCATAACAGTAAATTTTGAATTCAATTTAATCTCCAGCTTTGCTCAGATAGCGCTCAAACATATGGATTGTAGAATTTTTTCGGAAATTTACAGATTTTTTAACTCTGGCGGATGTACGGAGGGAAACCCCAATAACACTTTCAAAAGTTATGACACCTACGGAATTGACCTAGGAGAAATCTAGCATCACTGCCTCAATATCTTCGCATTCATACAGTAAAATAAAACTACCCAAAGTTTGGGCTTTTTAAACCCAAATTTGAGTTTATCAAACTCTCTTCGTTAATTCCCTCTCACTATTAACTCTAAATAGAACGAAAAATTCGACTCAACCATCAACTTCCATGCAAGATGCTAACACTGAGTAATATGAGATTTCATCCAATTTAAGTGAATTGTAGTTATTTTGGGTAAAAAAAAACTTTCCCAGTGAGTATTTTGTTTTCCCTGTGTTAAATACAAACTCTCTAAGCGCTTTACTCAAATTTATGTCATCGCATGGAAGATGGGATATGCGTGCCTCGAACTTAATGTTGAGTAGTTTTGTATTTCCGTGCAGCAAAATTCGCAAACGGGTTCAACATCTGTTCCGTCGGAATTAATTGGTCATTTTATAAGTAACACCCACGTGCCGCCACACCAGCAGTAGACTAGGGACCGGCCATATGCGCCTATGGGATTTCTGCTGGAAGCGCCACACCCGCGTGCTGTTTAACCACCCCCGCCAGCCTCGCGGTTTATGAAGACATCCGCCCGTCACCGGATCGATCGGATCGTGCATGCGTTAGGTTCATATCTATTTACGTAACGATCTCGTAGTGGTTTGTAGAAATGAATGATGTTTTTTTCTTCGCACCATCCATCCATCCATCCGGTGGTCGGGCGGCGCTGGTTGGATGGTTTCTGTTGACGTTGCAAATGAATGTTCACCAAGGTCGTGCCGTCGTCGTCGTCGTCGTCGTCGTGGTGTCCTCCCGTCCATCACGATATTTTTGCGTTCCCATCTTTCTTTTGGGGCAACAACACGTGTGGACGGTGTGATGTTTGTTTACTTTCGATTAAAAACTGAGCGCACACACGGACCGGTGTTGAACTGTGGAGATCCCCGTGGTGGAGACGGCAGCATGGCATAAAAAATATGTGTTGACACGTGCCATTTCGTGTGTGAAAGGTTGAACAAATGCGGCGGTGGAAAATGATCAACTATGCGGGCAGTTTTTCGAGCCATGATGACCCTGGACGTGAAACTCGGTGTCTGACCTTGTAAGGGTTTTTCGGTTTGTTGAACTGTCTATTATCTCGTTTGAACAGCTCGATGGCAAACAAGACTTGTAGATTGAATGACAAAATGGCAAATGTATGTTCCAAGCTTGACAAGCCTCCATTCAGAGTCCAAATCAAATCATGTTCGCACTTTCGCAAAATTGACCCACATACAGGAAGCAATATCGCGCTGACTAATACAATCATCGATTGAACATTTAACCTGTGGCTATTATGCACACCATTTCAAAACGGCGCCAATTTGGACAGATGAATACTGGCACATACATGTTCCAGTACTAGTGATGTCCTAATTTTCCAATTATTAAAGGGACAGATTAAATCGAATAATCGTAACGTTTGTGGAATTGAATGTGCACAAATCTCTAATGAAATAATATTCATAGAATTTTGTAAGGGGTGTATATATTATAATCAAAATCACAAAAAAAATAACTGAAAACGCTGGAATCTGAGTATAATAAAACATCTAAAAAAAAAAGTTTTTTTATATTAAAAATAAGAAGTCTAAAGGACTCTCGATCGATATAAGAGCTAAATATCAAAAATAATCACCTCTGGGCTAATAACTGAGTAATAGCAAAGTAAGCTATTGGCATATCTCATGAATAACAGAGGCTTAAGGTGAGGTCACAGAAGTGGAACGTCGAACAAATAGTCGAGCGAAAGCTGGCACCTAACAACTTGTCAACGGTTTTCCAAAAGGGAACACATTTTAATGTTTTTCAAATTTGAGTATATCAGATTTTAAAAACTTGTCTAAAAGTTTGTTTTTTTTACATCTGAGTTGTACCAGTTCATTACAATCAAATGCACCTATCATTATTATTTTTCATGGTTACAATGTCTAAACTTTCTATGCTTATTAGTCAAATGAGCCGTATTCATGGCCCGTGCTGCAAATTAATACCAATACCTACGAAATACTGAATTTCCCTAGCCAGCGGATGTCAGCATCAGTTGACACAGTTAGAATATCAATATCAATCGCCTCAATGTCAGTAAGCAAATGACCAATCCTTAGAAAACTAATCAGTAATAGTCAAACAATGCAATGGATGTACAAAAAAAAAAAGATTTAATGAAATAAAAGTACGATTTTCAACTTTATTCTAGTGATATTCATATGGAAAGCAATATCAAAGCCGTTCCGCCTGATATTATGCTTACCAAGAATATCAGTGTAGAAAGTGAAATTCAGTGCTAGGCCAATATCTTACGTCAATTGACATTGTTGACGCAACGCAGCACTGTGTGCTCTTTCGTTGGAAAATATTCGATATCACTAGTTTACAAATAAAAGTAAAAAAAAAAATAACTTCAACCTATGAACCTTATGTAAAATCGTGCGCTAAATCCAAAAATATAGTAGAAAAAACCTCACTAGGTTAGTTTTCTATATACAGCTAAAAAACGATAAATCACTTAAAAAAAGTTTGTTTTCTAAAATACAAATATCTCCGGCTGTAACAAAGTTATATTATTTATTTTAACGCCAAATTAAAGATGAGATGCTTTCGATAAATTGAACATATTTTTTAGTCAGATAAGTGGTATTGTTGTAAATCAATAGTTTTTAAGTAAGGTATCTATTTTTTTTTTGCCAACACGAACTGAAAAATGACGTTCAGTTGATCGAAAGCAAATTTTATTTCTTTTAATTTTCATTATTGTCGCCAATCAGTGCAGTCGCGTTTTCAATTCGCTCTTAACCACGTGCGTTTGTGTGGTATTTATTTTTTTCATACGCTACGTTTTTAGTCTGGTGTACTGTTTTTGCTCAAAATGAGTTATGAAATTTGCTCACTTAATTCCTCCATCAAAACGGTAATTTGGTAGTGCGTCGGATGTACGCGCACATTTCATGCCGCCTGCGTGGGAGTGCCTGTAAAACGTAGCTCGCTCGTAAAAATGACAAAAAGATTGACACTCAATCTTATGTCATACAGTGCTGCAAGTTCGTGTCAAGTCCTAGTCACAATGAACTTTGATTTCAAAGTGCTAATCGATCAGCAGGCGAAACTAACCGAAATAATAAATAATAACTCAGAAGTCACACATAGCTCTGCTCAGCAAAATAATGTTGATGTTGTGCATAAAGCGATCGACCTGACAACTAGTGCTCCAATGTGCAATAATCCAATGTTAGAGTTGGACATTCTGGACGAACTGAAATCATTATCAGTTAACATTATAACAGTACATAGTACAGTACCTTTGACTCTGTCTCCGGATTTGTGTCCCAGCCTGGACTCAGAAACAGTGTACGGAAAAACTCAAAAACTCAAATTTCATGCATGAGTTTAGGCGCCTATGAGTTTTGCATTGCAAAATTCAACGTCGCAAAAATCACCGATGAGTTTTCAGGTTAAAAAATTCATTGCTTTATATTTTGGCGTTATTCGTTGTTATTACTATTGCATCAAGGGTTGGAAAACTAACACGACATGCATAGGCATGATATTAATTGACGTTTGGGTGGTTTTTATGAGTTTAAAGCTGGAATGATTTTTTGACGTTGTGAGTGTAAGTGCGTGAATATGCATGAGAATCTCAAGTGTGAATTTTGTTTGCCGCATTCGTACGCGAGTTTATTCTCGCAGGGAGGCACAATGAATGAGATTTGAGAATGATTTTCCGAACACTGGTCAGAAATAAATAATAAAAATAAAAATAAAAAAAAAACAATAATGATGCCCCTGACTCAGGGTGGAGACTTCTTGGTACCCGGAAGGTGTGAAAACCAGATTGGACGGACTACGACGCTTGTGTATCGCGCCGCTTGAGTCAACAAAAATTGGCTGACAAGGCTAAAAAACGGAGGAAGCAGAACACGGCACGTCAAAATTTAGACTACAACAATAGCAACAACAACATCCGTAAATACAACAACAACAACAACAACAACAGCAACAAAAACAATAACAAAATCAACAATCAACACCAAAATCAAAGCAGAAACGGCAACTACGACACCTACTTCTACAACAACAGTCGTAACAGTGATAATAGTGACATCAATCGCAGTAACATTGAACTGAATCGCGCCCACTTACTTCCGTCTGAGAGAGAGAGAGCTTCTTGCAGTAGCGAAAGATCGCTTCTCCAGACCACCGACTAATTATCGACCAACGATGCAATTTCATCGAGGTGAAATTCTAAATCCATATCCGGCGATCGAATCTCCATGCACCGTTCCTGCGGCTAACCGAATGATTTCAGCTGCTGCATGTGAGGCATGTTCAAGTTCATGCAGGCATTCGTGTTTTCGACTAAATTGACAAGTCAAGCTGAACATTGAATTAGGTCCTAAGTAACATTGATAGATTCTCTTCGTCGACTTTCTCTTTCGTTAATAACTTGAGCACAGAACCGTTTCTTGATGTGTTTGTCGTACTAGATGCTTGATAAAAGCTTCTTTTATTGATCTGTGTGCTGAAAATACCTGGGAATGTCTTTACATGGCCGTGGGGATGCAAAGAGAAAGTCAAAGTCCCAACGATGACAATGTTTTTGAAGAACTGGACAACTTTCACGATTTGACGACCTCTCGACAGCAGGAAGGAGAGGTAATTGATTTCAATAGTTTAAGCTTGCCGCCTAGTACTGAAGCACAAAATTTTAAATTGCGTCGTTATGATGAAAATAAGGAGTTGGTCATTTATTGCCAGAATTTGAATAGATTTTTTTTTTATATCTTTATTAATGAGACTTTCAGCCCTGGGCTGGTTCGTCTCCATTTTAATGGAATGAGATTCGCCGCCAAAGTGAATGAAATTTATAAAAAAGTGATTTTAAGTTGGGATTCTAGTATTAATAACGAAGAAGTTTTCGGTGGTCGTTTCAATGTTTATAGAGATGATCGCGATAAATTATTATCCAAAAAAATGCAGTGGAGGTGTGTTAATAGCAGTTAGTGTGGAGTATGAATCTGAGCAGATTTCATCTTGTAAGAAGAAGGAGTTTGACCATGTATGGGTCAAATTAATTATTGGTGATCGAGTTCATATTTTAGCGGTTGTGTATTTTCCACCAGAACATGCCATAAAAGACGCATTTGAAAAAGTTTGTGGTCTTGCTAGCAGTATTATATCGGAATTCGAGGCAGAAGCAAATGTTCACATATACGGAGACCGTAATCATTATGCAGTTGATGTATTCTATCAGATTATTTATTCTATTCTAGAACAGACAGTGACCATGAAGCAAAAGAAAAAAGCCAATTCTAAAGCACCAATATGGTATTTTTCCCTTGATTTGTTTTCCGTCGATCTTGTTTTCCGTGCTGAGCACCAATGCTACCGACGTGCCAGGAAGGCAGCTCCCACACCTGGACCCTACCTATCGACCCATCAACTCATGAACCGGGGACCAACGGCTTTACTTCCCATCCGAAGGAAGGCGTGATCAAAGATGTTATGCCTCAGAACAGACCTGCTGGGGTGAGAGGCAATCACGCTTACCACTACACAACCAGCGCCGCTATTTTTTTAAGTTTTGTGTATTATTATTATTCTAGTTAATTCAAACGTTGTGGAAAATGATTAAACTTACACTATTTTAGTAAACAATATGAATCGATGAGCGTACCGTACCGTCCGAAAATCCAGCTTAGATGGGCTTGATTTTGAAATGCAAACCAATCAGTGAGAACACCAGACTGCAGGATCCAGATAGTAGAAGCAGCGGAGTCCTTCCGGATTCTTGGACTGATTGACATCTACCAGCGAACCCGTTTTGGAGGTAGTAAACGAAATATGTTCGTCTCCGATGACGATTTCTAGCTCCTGTCATCCAATGCGATCCGGGGGTGGCCACAGCGAGTCAGCTTCCTGCATGATTTCCGAATCGACGATGATCCGCTTCAACTCCTCCATCACCGACTGGTGCACGTAGGCTTCCTTCCGGATCATGGTGTCGTTCTTGTAGTTGGAATTGTTAGCATATCGCAGTTTGCCATCCGGGCGGAATTCGAACTCGAGAAATTCGTGTCCAAACTTACCCTTGTGACCGACGTAATATCGCAGGTAGAAATTTTCGGTGCTGGAGGCCATCCTTCTGGGTGAGATTGCAGCGATTGCACTTTTCTTCTACTGATGCCGACAACGAAAAAATACCTCACCAATATGGTACAATAGACAAATTATAAATCTTAGAAATAGAAAGCAGAAAGCTCATAAAGCGTACAAGATAAACAAAAATGATGAAAATTTTACCTTACCATTTGTGACCAAATTTATTTAGAAATTGAAAATGCATATGAAGAGCACAATAGAAAGATTGAAACTAACATTAAGTCAGACCCAAAATCCTTTTTTAACTATGTTAAAGAAAGGCAACAATCCAAGAGCTTTCCAATTAATAAATTATTTGCTGACTTCTTTCAGGACGTTTATACAATCCACGATGAGAATGAGCGAGATTATCAATATTTTTCGTATCTCCCCGAGCCAATGAAGAACATCGCAGTTGATAATTAAACTTTCAAGGAAATTATACGTGGTCCTTGGATGTTTCGAAAGGTGCTGGACCGGATGGTTTACCACCTATTTTTTAAAAGTCACTTTCGAAGGAGCTAGCAAAACCTTTATTTCTCTTTTATCTTGTTTAATTCCTCCGATTTGGAAGGAATCTTTTTTAATTCAAATTTTTAAAACTGGTAAAAGGCATGATATAAAAAATTACCGTTGGGTTGCTATATTATCAAGCATTCCTAAATTATTCGAATCCATCATTAATGACAATGTATTCTTACAGATTAGGACGGTAATTACTAGCAAACAGCACAGATTTGTTAAAGGACGATCTACAGCTACCAACTTGATACATTTTGTGTAATATTGTTTAAACTCAATGGATAAAGGAAATTATGTAGCAACGCTATATACTGATTTGATTTTAGTAAAGCATTTGAAAGCAGTTGATATACCACTCTTGTTTTTTAAGCTATCCAAATTAGGCTTCAATCCTAGGCTACTGAAATAGATCGAGTCGTACTTATCACGGTCGTTGCAAAAGGTAAGATTTGAAGGAAATCTGTCCACCATAGTGAATGTAACATCTGGTGTGCACAAGGTTCACATCTTTATCCATTACTGTTTATTTTATTTGTCAGCGATTAGAACATATTTTGAAATCTGATCTTCAAATATTTCAACATGAAATTGACGTTTTTTACACATGGTGTAAGAAAAATTTGTTAGAACTAAATGTTAATCAATGCAATTCTATATCGTTCACAAGAAAGCACGCTGTAATACACGACACAATTACTCTTGGCCAGAAAACAATCCAAAGATTCTATCAAGTCAGAGACTTAGGTGTTATCCTCGACTCCAAGTTAACCTTTGCTGATCACTACAATAACATTATCTACAAAGCAAGCAACATGCTCGGGTTCATTAAAAGATTTAGTTTGCGCTTCAATGATCCCTACACAATCAAAACACCTTACGTAGCATATGAGAGGCATCTTCTCGAATATTGTAGCATAGTTTGGGCTCCATATCATGATACACATGTAAACCGCATTGAATCAGTTCAAAAGCAGTTCTTGTTGTTTTATCTAATGTCGTTTTCGTTTTTGCGTTGTAACACTGGTGTAGTGTAAGCAGGAATAGGCACGAGTCTTTGACAGCTCAACATCATTTGTGTGTAAACAAAGGTGCATCCTATATCTACACCCTAAAATATTTCGGTGTACGGCAGTGTAGCACCGGTGTAGCTACACCGCAAAAACGAAAACGACATAAGAAAGTTGGGTTGGACAAGTTCTCCACTTCCATCTTATGAATCGCGTTGTATACTAATTAATTTAGATGAGCTCAAAAAGCGAGAGAGTTCGCAATCATTGCTTTTATAAAGGATGTGATTTCGCAAAGAGTTTTTCTTTTTTTCTTTTTTATTATAGTCACTTTAACACTCTTGGGTCATTCGTGACTTGTCTGGGGGTGAGATTTGAACTCGTGACTTTGGCGTGATAGGTATGGATGTTAACCACTACCCCCTTCGCAAAGAGTTAACAGCCCAGAGATTTCAGAAAAAAATATTAATTTTTATGCTCCTACTCGCTCACTGTGGAATAGAAATTTGTTTAGCATCAACAATCAAATAACAGACTATGCCAAAAATAGCCCATTGAATAGAATGATGTCTTGCTATAATACATACTGTGAATAAATTGACATAGCAATGAATAAAAGTTCGCTTAAAAAAACTTTCTTCATGAGGTTAGCTAGGCATAAATAATAAAATATAAATGTTATGCAAGTACTTGAAGTAAAATTGTATCAATTATCGTTTAAGTAAAATTGTAAAATGGTCTACACTGATTGACGACAAACAAATAAATAAATAGATATAGCTTCATTACAGTGGGAGATATTTGCATTTAAGTAAACAATTTTTTTTTTATTGAAATTTCATTTTCAGCTGTATCTAGAAAACTGTCTTACTGAGATTTTTTCTGACTACATTTTTGGATTCAACTCACAATTTTACATGGGAAATGACCACTAGCGTAAAAAGTTCAAATATGCTGTAAACTAGTGTTTGCGGAATTAATAGAACGAAAATCGGGAACCACTAACCATTGCATTCGATTGGGAAAGACAACATCTAAACTTCATCAGCTTTCGATAGCCAGTGCGTTAACAGCCGGTCCACATACTGATAATCGCTTCCAGGGGATTCACTTTCCCACTGCGCTGTTAACTTGCAATTTCATTCAATAGACATGTTGGCGGTTTTCTGGGGGCTGGTCATCACTAATGCCGGAAGATTATCATCATTCAAGGGACAGTAATTTTGAACGGTTGTCACGATTGATTGCATACTATTCCCTTCCGGGAATCGCTACACGCCCAGCTTGACGCTAATCGGTAAGTTTCAGTGATTGCTTTCAATCGGATTATCCTACCGTGTAAATATGAATTGAGCATATCAGTAGTTTCTAAGCGCGATTGAGTTCTATGTGTCGATACAAACAAATAATTCTTCCAATTGACCTAACAATCCAAATTGAACCAATTTCAGAACATAGTATTACAATATTTTGCCCCTGCCAATTCAAGCAGTGCTATCTTCAAAAAAAAAGTATTCCATTTTCCATCTATGTTACTGGAGCACAGATCAAAGAAAACCACCTACTCTTTCCGGGAGACAAACAAAATCGACAGACACATTTAGCTTACTGTCGGCTGCTGTCTGCTTCCCTGTTGACTTGCCCCGCAGTCAAACATTGTTGTAACAATGGAGCAATTGATTGTTACTCCTCAATCCTTCACAACCACCACCGTCATCGAACCACCTCAACGTTTGCCGGAGGAGAGGTGTTTCGCAATGTGACTTCCGAGCAGCAGCAGTAAAATGGGTTCATGTTTTCCTGATGGCAAAAACTCAATCCCGCTGCCAGCCTGCGCCGAAAATTTCCTCCAGTTGCAGACATTGTAATCATATGCCCCCCAGAAAGGCGTAGCACGCGATTTTCTAAAACTCACTTCCCCCCCCCCCCCCCCCCAGAAACGATTGGCTTGGCTTCACTTTTTTTTCGACATCCTTCAATAGGCACAGTAACACACATCAAGGGAGGGAAAATCGCGAAAATAAATGGAACAGTGTTCGCCGTCATCGGTCGCATTACAATAATCACAATGTTGTACAAAGTGGTATGTATTTTTCAAGTTTCGGTTTCACAGAAAGCATTTTAGAATCGTAAAATTTTGTTTCACATGGCGAATGGTCATAAATCACGCGGGAATCAGTTTTCCGCCATGGGCGTGCTATTAGTGCTTTTTTTTTGCTTGCTAGTGGTTTGTAGTTTTGCTGCCTCGAGACCAGACGCGACTCCACCACACATTATTTCAATGTCTGCGGTGACCGTGTAATAGGAAACGTGCATGAATACTGCTTACTTGTGCTCGTTCGTCCGGATAGATGATCATTAATTTGCGAAAATGACGGGCAGTGAGATGTTGGGGAAACATTTCCTAGGACACGGTGGAATGGCGACCATGTGCGTATGTCAATCTTTTTGCCGGGGTAAGAACCGGGTTTCGTTTGAAAATGATACCACTTTTAGGACGTCAATCATTAAACTTCGAAGTGGTTGTGATTGAATTTCCAACTAACGTCTGTGATTTGAATTGTTTGGGTAAATAAACTTATCTACCTATAGTCAGGGTTGATTCCACGCACTTGCTATAAAAAAATGATATTCTGAATTTTTAAATCATTAGACGTTATAATGATATTTTGTTCTTGTTAGATACAAGAAGATGTTGAAAGGCAAGTATCTGACACATAAAACCTGCCAGTTTTGCTTCCAGAGTGTTACAATCAGCGATTTAATGATTCGTGAGCGTTCACTCAGAGTGAGCGCTTGCGAGTCGTAAAATCGCTGATTGTGACTATCTCAAAGCGAATTTGACAGATTTTATGTGTCAAACACTTGCCTTTCAACTTCTTCTTGTATCTAACAAGTACAAAATATCATAATAACATCTAATGAATTCAAAATTCTGAAAATCATTTTTTTATAGCAGTGGAAACAAGCCTGCCTATAGTGAAATCTTAAATTTAAATTCACCTACAGTGCAGCCTTCTGGTCTAAATTTCGACAGCAATGCTAGAATCCGCATTGAAGGGTGCCTCATTTTGATAAAAGTATTTCCAATGTAATACACCACCAATGAGATCAACCCAAATTTCAGTCCAGTTCAAACATATATCACAAAAAATGCAGGAACTCGTCGATGAGTAAATTTGTATCTTGTTTTCCTGTGGAAAATCTCACAAATCTACCGGCAAATGAGGAAAATTGACGAAAATTTTACTCAGTCTAGGAGTAGTATCAAGAGACTGAGAGCTGAGTGAATCAAATCTTTACTTTTCTCATAGCCGGGAGTTTTTTTTCCTGGACAAACCTGGAAAAACATGAGGCAATTTTACTCATCGCTGAGCTCCTGTACTTTTTGCGATTTATTGGACATGTAGGTCATCCTGCAGTTTGATTCATGAGCAGTTCCACACCAAATGACGAATCATATAAACGTAACCTTCTCCGATTTGCATGAAACTTTGCCTAACTGTTTGTTATGGTGCTGGTGGTTTAGTGGTAAGCGTGACCAGTGATGGAAAAAATCGCATCGTCTAACGTTCAATTTGAAATCATTTAAAAACATGTTCTTGGAAATATTTAAATCTCAGTAACCATCTCTATAGACGAGTGCACGGATGGATTTGAGTTGACTTACTTGACAAAAAGTGACACAACAGCGGGGCCCTGTTTACTAAAAACGAACACATGAATAACACTCGCGTAGCATTTGAAACGGGCCTATCAACTTTTGTACACAAAACTTGTTAAGCCCTTTTCGTGCGAACCGAATACGCCCACGCAAACTAACAAACACCATCGGGTAGGGGAAATTCTCCCCTTCCCAATAGTGCTCTTGGTTTGCGTAGGCGTACTTCGGTTCTCGTGAAAAGGACCTAGCAAACTATTTACAAGAGTTGATAGGCCCTTTTCAAATATTACGAGCATTATTCATGCGTTCATTTTTAATAAACAGGACACCACTGTTGTGTCAAAAAAATCAGTAGATGAACTAAAGCTCACCCGTGCCACATATATATGCTCATCACTCATCAATTCACCGTGCTTTTCGATGCCTTCCTGTAATAAATCCATAGAAAAGCACCAACGGCAGTACAAATTGAAAAAATATTACTCAATATTCTCAAAATCCCTTTATTTCGATAGTACATTATCTCCCGATTTACACGGTGGATGGTGCCGACCCTCAAATTTCTCAGCAGTGATTTTCAATAGGCAGGGTGGCCACAGAATTTTTATTTTGAAATTCCCGTTTTTTCCCGGTTTTCCCGGTTAAAACATTAATATTTTCCCGGTTTGCCTCAAACAAAATAAAATTAAAATAACTAAGCATCCATAACAACAGAAAACCAAACTCATAGCTTCTACATCGGGCGTATCGAAAGTACTAAATAAGCTGCTTGTCCACTTGAATGTTGGTCACACCACCAGCCGCTAAAATTCCATCATTTAAGTACAGTGCGTTGTGCTACCAGGCTTTCCTCGGGTTGATTTACCACCAGGCACTCCTTGTTGACAGAAAATCCGCGCTCCTGGGCTGTATTTCCGTGAGATATTATCAATATCTTCATGACAAACGATGCCAAATTCGGAAGCTGTTTTCCAGAATCAGCAATTGCCTTCAACCAGAAATGATCGACCCGTGTCTCCTGTCTACGATATCCCGAAGCAATTAACTTGAAGAAGGCCATCGTGCAAATTTGCGAATATTCATCCTTCACCTTGTCCGCAACAGCTCCAGCCAAATGATCTTTCTCCACCATATGTTCCAAAGTCAAGTCGTTTCTTGGCTGGGGAGTTTGAAATGACAGATGGACTTAAACAAGAAATATACCTTGTTAGAGCATATCGAAGTGGCGAACGATCGAGGAGTTTCGTCAAAAATGCAACATAATAGTTTTTGCAGTCGTTGCGAAGCACCAAGAGTTGTTGTTCAGACATTTTTCCACGGATTCCTTCCGCTTTGATAACCGCTTTTACAGCTAATCCCACGTCTACTTCGGCTGATGTAAGAAGGTTGTCCTGATTTAAGTCAATCTCCGTTAGCGCTTTAGGTTTTTTTAAGGCGGTCTGGCTTCACCACTGTCTGCATCGCATTTTGAACTAGGTTTGTTAGTTCATCGTAGAAAAAGGGAGCAAGTGGTGCATCACCCTGAAATTCTTTCAAAAAGGGTTCCACATTTGCCGCTGCAGCTACAAAAAAGCTCAATTTAGGTCCAAAGAGCTGATCCGATACCGCTTGGGACACCACTGAAAACGCGTTGGAGCTGTAAACCGCCTTAAAGCTTCTCCTGAAATCGGGATGACTTTCTTTTCGTTTTGACTCTTGTTGAAATTTTACTGCCTTCACATCAGGGTTGCTTCCACTCACTTGCTATAAAAAATATATATTTCGGAATTACGCAATCATTAGATGTTATAATGATATGTTGTTCTTTTAAATAACAAGAAGAGGGTGTAAAGTATGGGTTTGATTTATAAAACCTGTCAATTTCGCTTTCAGAGCCTCACAATCAGCGATCATATGGTTCGTGATCGATCACTCAGAGTGAGCGCTCACGAGTCATAAAATCGCTGATTGTGAAGCACTGAAAGCAATATTGACCGATTTTATGTGTCAAACATATACTTCATGACCTCTTCTTGTAACTTACAAGTATTAATTAGCATTATACTATTTCATGATTTCATAATTCCGAAAAACATTTTTTTATAGCAAGTGAGTGGAAGTAACCCTGCTTCACATATGTTCGCAGATGAGGAAGCATATCTAGAGCTCGTTCTGCTACTCGCTGGTTTTCCACCCACCAGACTCCGCAAAATTTGAGCGGCAATATGGTGCTACCAGTAACTGCTATAAAGTCAGCACATCTTAGGGGAACATTTTTTAGCAGGTAGTACAACGACATCAGAAACTGATCGATCTTCCAGTCCGTTTTCTGCATACCGCTCGTGAACGAATTATGCACTACATGAAGACCGCAACTGCCAATGCTGAGTAGACTGAAGGAACTGCTCTCACGCATCTCTTGCAATTCGGAGGACAGATCGTTAAGGAGTCGCCAGTTCACGTTGGGTCCATCCATAGACACCTGAATAACTTTTTTCAACAGTCCGGGATATGCTTCGAAACACTTCTTGATCCCACTCATCAAGTCAATCGCTCGTGTCGATGATAGGAAAGCTGAGCCTACATATCTTGTCTGTACTTCCTGCTTGTCTTCATCCCAAAAATGAATGCTTACATCAAGTTGCTGCCGTTGTGCAATTTTGTTCAGTGTTTCGTCGAATCCAAGGACGACCTCGGAGCAACTTTCAACTTTGGTCAGTAAGATTCTTCTTGAAGTAAGGTGCCAGACCGTGTGTGATGAAATAACCAACTTTGGTGCGGCTCATCTCCAACTTCGAAGCAATTTGGCTGTCAGGAAACATCTTCTGGAACAGAGCAACACTGGTACCTGCACTACGGTATGAACCATGGGTGGCCACAGTTTTAAGTGCCCATAAAATTTCAGCGGACGTCACCGAATCGTTTAAAAAATACTTTTTCATGACAGCCTGATTGGCGCCTACTGCCACTTCAGATGATGTTGAAGCATTTGTCTGAATTGGATCGACCAAGGTAGTTGTACCATAAAGGTAACTCTAAGACCAGAAGGTCCCGAAGAAACGAGCTCAACTTTTTGGCTCAGCTCTGGTACTATCTTCGGTCCCAAGCTAATCGATTCACCCCTCGAAACATAGGAAAATCCACTAACCCCTCATTTTATCTGTCAAACTTTCATAGCTAATCAAAACAAACATAGTGTAGTACTGGATTTTATACTAGAATGAAGTACGTTAGTCGATTTACTTGGGACCAATAGGCTAGTCAAGTAGTGAGCCAATTTAAAATCGTTAGTTTCGTATTGATTGTTGGTTGTACTCACCTTGAGATCGACTGTGAAACTTGAAGTTGAAGATATGATTTTATCATTTGTTGAACGATCTGAAATTTGAGATAGAAGATCAGTATTCAATTCATAGAATTCTTGTATTAAAGTCTCAGCACATGATGAACTTGATTCGATAGCAACCAAAACAATAATCGAAGCTTCGTGGCAAGTTTCAGTGCATTGTGGTATAATCAAGCGTGTTATTTCGGAGCTTACCATTCGTTCCAAATAAGCTGCTGATCGGCAAATTTGAGCGACGTGCTGCAGCCTGATGCTGATGGCCTTTGCTTTTTTCATGACTCCCAAAGGCCACCCTTCCCATCGTATCAATTTTGAATGATTTATTGCACCAGGTGCATCGAGCAGCAGTCGGTACTTTGGGATCCGGCGCGCTCCATGGATAATCCTTCTCATACCTCGTCGAATATTTTGTAGTCATGGTTATTTGCTCCAACTTTCTCAAATTTCACTACTCTTATTTGATAGTTTTACACTTATAAACACAGATGGAAAACGCGTCTCACTTTTTTCAATGCAAATGCGGTTTTGAACAGGCCAATGCTCGCGAAATGACTGAAAAAACACGAAGCTTTTTCATTGACGAAGGTTTATAGCTCGTCGTCGGGTCGGTACGTTTCAGAACATACCAATACATGCGAAGAGCCGAACGTGAGGTGAACGAAAAAGCTTTTAAAAGAGAATGTCGAACGAACCCGATCTTCCAACTTTGCTGAATCTTTTTCAGACGCTTGATCGCCGCCGAAAAAAAAAAGCTTCAAGCCGCTTAATGTCGTTTGTTTTTGTTCTGGAGTAACAACAGATCTGTACTACCGTACACCCAAATTTTTCAGGGTGTAGCTGTTTGGTGCATGTTTGTTTATAAACGAATGATGCTGAGCTGTCAATAGCTCGCACTTGTTGGCGCTCAGTGTTAGGTACACCTCGAAAACGGAATCGGTGTAAGAAAATAAAAGCTGCCATCGTCAGTCAACATCAAGGTGGGACTGATTAGCATTTTCGAATTATATTGAGCAAGTTGGACTGAGAAAGAGTGTGAACTTGTGCATATGCAATTAAATTAAAATAAAATATATAATTTGATTTTTCCCGGTTTTGTTTCGGAATTCCCGGTTTTTCCCGGTCCATTTCAAATTCCCGGCTTTTTCCTGGTTTTCCCGGTTGAGTGGCCACCCTGAATAGGTGACTATATTATGGTTAAACCTAAACACATACTAAAAATCAGTTCAAATTGATAAAGCACAACCGATAAATTGCGGTGGGTGGACGGCACAACATGTTAATAGGGGGTTCCTGCATATATATTTTTTGAACCATTTAAATGGTTTGCTTTGCTGTTATGAGATGCACTTGCGCTTAATAGATAGAAACACGATTGATTATGATTTTGAAGATTTCCTGCAAAAAGGTGGAGAGAGATGCGAGTAGATGGGTGTAGATGCAAGAGATGAAAAAAGATTTTTCGTAGATTGATTCGCTAGTGTGTGATTTTTCGACCATCCTTCTCCCTACGATTTCTCTGTTGATGAGTGTGGAAGATGACTTAAACTAATGATTTATGCTGCTTCAATTATGGTTCTGTTGAATATTAAAAAAAATCTAAAATCTAAATCTTTCGAACTGGCAGAAATTATTATTATTATTTAAAAGGTTGCTTCCCTAGTAAAGTTAGAAGTTTTATAAAAGTTTGAAAGTATTCTACAAATCTAAATCATGGTCTACAAAACCCTCATAAAGGTAGGAAAATATTGGTTGGTGATAGTGAGCTTTTTTTTTCGATAGAAATAAGCGATTGAAAACATTGTTTGCCAAAGCATTTTCGCTCCATTTAGGGTAGGTGTACCTATAGTTGCGGTATCGAGGTTGTGCTGGCCTGGGACGGGACTTGACAATCGGGTAGCGATTTCGAGCCAATTTGCTGTCAAATCCGAGCCAGTTGCTGATTGGTCGATTTGACAGTAGCAATCGTGGAATAAAAAGGACAGGGGGATCACATCAATCTGGCTGGCAGTGATGCCGCAATCAATGTTGACGTCTATGGCGTTGTTAATTGTTTAGATTTGCGAAAGGAGAATTGAAAATTTGAGTGCACTGCATGTTTTAAGCGATGGATATTGTTGTTTGCTTATGGTTGTTATTATTGTGTTGAGCAAAAATGATGTACAAGCTGCTTAACTGCAGAAACTCAGAATACAGTCCAAATTAAAATGGAAAAAAAATATTTTACATTCCTGGCATCATTGGTCACCTCCGTCAAAAACCACGCACAACTTTTCGAAGGACATTCTTCAAGAAGATTAAGAAGAGTGAGAAGCTCGATTGTCAAGTCCCGTCCCGGGTGCTGGCATGGAGAGGAATACACGGATAAGATTATTTTTCATCATCTAGCTCTCCTAAAATAAAGCATATTTGCATATTTCAGATTGACGCATAAAAGCTTGTATGTACATTACGTAACATGATTCCTGAAGAAATCAATTTAGGAGAATAAGAATCAATAACAAATGTAATAGGAAAAGTGAGCCAGTTTTTGTCCCTATACGTCCTCGAATTAGCCCTATCTTAATTGCCAATATTATCATTTTAAATATGATACCCTTACCTACACACTTAGAAATAACAATTTTTACACGAGACGTAATCCATATTGGACGTGAATCATGGAACGTAAACAAAAATTCCAGGTAAAATTAAGTGTTCTCAAACCGAAACGTAAGCTATTCGACGAAGAGAACGTTTGATTGAATTGATTTTTTCGTTTCTTTTAGCTGATTCTTACGTCAAAAGGGCCGCTTACATGTGTCGGTCTCAGGGAACCGAAATTTAAACGTTTTTTTCGTAGTGTGTACGCAATTGAATTCATGAGAATTTATTTCAAATTTGATTAAACCCTATGACCAAACACTGAAGCTTTAGTACCATAACTAGCAAACTTACCCTGTTTTGTTATCAAAACAGTTTCTTAAGCCTCCCTCATATCTTGATATCGCGAAATAAATGATTTCCGTATTTTACGTCTCGCAGGGGTCTCAGAAATCCTCGTCAGTAAAGGCACCATATTAGCAAGCCGGAGGCAGCGGGCTCGGTCGAAGGAATCTACCACGAATCATTGCGATTATTTTACAATTTTTATACGCTGATTACTGGCTCCAGGGGCGGATAGGATCAAGTTCAACTTGTTGAAGAACCTCCCTGACGTCGCCAAGAGGCGCATGTTGAACTTGTTTGGTCAGTTCCTGGAGCTCAATATTGTCCGGGATGATTGGAGGTGGGTGAGAGTTAAAGCCATTAAAAAGCCTGGCAAACCCGCGTCAGATTACAAATCGTACCGACCCATCGCGATGTTATCGTGGATACGAAAATTGTTGGAGAAAATGATCCTTTTTCGCTTGGACAGATGGATTGAGACGAACCACCTACTTTCAGATACTCAATTTGGTTTCCGTAGGGGCAAGGGAACGAACGACTGTCTCGCGTTGCTTTCCACAGAAATTCAGTTGGCTTTTGCTAAAAAAGAGCAAATGGCTTCTGTGTTCTTGGAAATTAAGGGGGTCAGAGAAACATATGAGCTTTCCTCATGGAAACTCTACAGCTTCACGATTTTGCCCCCAGGGCTCATGTTTAGGCCCCCTTTTGTATAATTTCTACGTCCGAGAAGTTGATGATTGTCTAAGTGACAACTGCACGTTGAGACAACTTGTAGATGACGGCGTAGTGTCTATGACAGTGCCCAAAGGGGTCAACCTGCAAGGACCCTTACAGGATACCTTAGCCAGTTTGTCTACTTGGGCTATTCAGCTAGTTATCGAATTCTCCACGGAGAAAACTAAGTTGGTCGTTTTTTCTAGGAAGCATAGCCCAGCACAACCAAAGCTTCAACTTGTGGGTAAACCGATCACTCATTCTATGTCCTTCAAATATCTTGGGGTCTGGTTCGATTCAAAATGCACCTGGAGATCCCAAATTGAGTATCTGAAGAAGAAATGGCAACAAAGGATCATTTTTCTCCCTACAATTACAGGAACGTAGTGGGGAGCCCATCCGCAAGATCTTCTAACGTTGTACCGGACAACGATTTTATCGGTTTTAGAGTACGGTAGTTTTTGCTTCCAGTCGGCGGCTAAAACTCACATCATCAAACTGGAACGTATCCAGTATCGTTGTCTTCGTATCGCGTTAGGATGCATGCATTTCTATTGTCATCTCCCTAGTGACAGCGAGTCACCTCACCTCGCTTGCCGTCATAGGTCATTCCCGTCGTCTGCCGTCAATGGAACCATCACCAATCGATTTGTCGTGATATCATAGCTATCCAAATTTCGTTTTTTGGCTTGATTTTACCCACTGTGCGGCGTATGTACTCACACATACCGATACTCATGTTGATATTCAAAAGGATTTCCAGGATAACTTCCGAAATGCGAAAACAAGGGTATCCCATGCATATTTTGGATTAACACAGCTGACTGGTGTCTACCCTTGATCCTACGACCATACATACATGTACATATAGTACACATCTGGATGTAACGAGTTTTTCATGTGGTATTTTCAGCGAATAAACATCATTACACATCAAACGACAGAACAGTCATACATAAATATAGAAGGCTTATGAAGGAAGTTGGTTCAATCACGCGGGACGCGGTTTGTGCACCCCCGTAGGTGCTTCGTTCCGGTATTGAAAATAAATCCACGTGATGCTTTTTGACTCTGGGAAAATTTGAATTTCAATTTGCCGACACCGTCATGTGCTGACGCATTCTTGATTTCGAAGAATCCCAGCTGAATTCGAAAATCGAAATCATGTGCAATTAGGGCAAAGTGAAATTGAAAAAAAAAATAAACCATCTGTCAAACCAACATCACTTTTCTGAAAGATGGAACTCGTTACCTATACTTGGCAGCAAAGTAACAACGAATTGACAACAATGAAGTAGAAGAAGTTTAAGCGATTCCGAGATTTTTTATCCTTTCTCGTTAGAAATATGAGCGAAAAACTTGCACTTCCGCATTGGAGAATGAAGAGTTTTGCTCTTCTACTTGTTGTTCCTAGTTTTCGCGTTTTGCACGTTTCAAGTTCAAGAAAAGAAAAGTTTTCTTGTACCAACTCGTCTTTGCCACCCTTGCAATCGTTGCACGATACAACTGGGAAACACTTTTTTTTTCGGAAATCAGATGCTGCAATGTTCGTCTTTAGGTTCTTTAAAGTAAAAATGCGAGATCAACTTGAAGAATGATGAATTTCTTCGTGTGCTCAACACCAATGATGGAAAGTTCTTCTGACAGAAGTTGAGTGGAATCTTGAACAATCCGGAGCATTATGATCCACCTTTAACCGCTGACTTGCTCCTGCTTACTGCAGGACCCAGTGCCACACCGTCCGAAGCGGAAATGAGCAGAGGCACTACTACTTACTACTAAAATTATGTTTATTTCTGTTTGTTTATGATTGGACATTGATTTTACATTTTAATTGATTAGCCTACCCGGCTCTTCCTCTTTGTTTAATTTGTTATCCTAATTTAATATTTTTATTTTGCAACTAGTTTACAGCATACCCCTAAAGGGGTGTGTTTTGTTTGAATTGGAAAAAAAAGTGATAATGAGCGGAAGCACACCGGCAGCGCTGTTTTATATCTTTTCAGGTTCAAGCTGAATGATGTGCAGCCAAGTGGTACTCTATTATGACGGCTAGGTTCGAGAAAACGTTTATTTCATGAAAACAGTGATAACATTATCATTTGTACATTTTTCAAAAGGGTTTGCAAGGAAAATTGGAAAAATATTCATTTCAACAGATTTGTAATATAATATACTATCGATTGGCGTATTTGGATTTTAATTTTATCTACAAATGACAAAGTTACAAGCGTTCAAAACCTAACACTATTTCACCGCACATATTTTTTTGATTTACACCTCAGTATAGTCGACAAAGACGTAGTTCTACGTAAAAAAAAAAGGATTCGTTTCAAGCTGCAAAATGTGGCCCCAGTTCTGCCAAAATTACAGGAGCTCAGTGAGCTTCTTAGAAGTTCAGGAAATTCCACAGAAGCTCAGGGAGTATTATAGAAATTCTTAGAACTCCACGGTTTGGATTGGAAATTTTGAGATCTTAGTTTCTCCCAGATGTTTAGGAAATTCATAAAAAAAAAGGTTCGAGGTCCTTCTTTATGTTTGGAGAAGGTCATGTATGTTCTGAGATCTTCATCTAACTGAAAGAACTTGAAAAGTAAACATTATAGAGCTTTGAAGGTTGATGAAACTGATTTTCCAAGCCGAACCAGGCCATGGCTAAAAACCTTGAATTTTTTTTAAGTTAAGGGTGGTGCCCAAAACACGACCATTGTTGACGTAGAACTACGAGATTGTTTTTGGTGCTCCATTCACTAATATATTAATACATTATTACAAAATAAATGGTTTAGAAAATCCCAAGTAACAAATTGATGCTTAACAAGTGTTCTTTCAACGATTTTAATTCAGGCTTAGTTTTAATAATTGTTGTACATAGACCACTTTAACCTTTGTTCAGCTTTTAAACATCTAAATCTGGTGATTTTAATCAGCCCAAAGCTTAACATCAATCTAAATTGTAAGCTTTTCAATGCATTAACCAACAGTCTTTTCCAACCCTTGTTCAGCCTTAATTTTTTATTAAAAAAAATTTAATGGAAGACCGCTTCATATCTTATATTTTTTATGAGACTGCTTAAGAATGTTGCTAACTAATTGGATTTACATATTTATATTGTTATTATATGTCTAAAAATTACCTTTACATTTCGGGATTCGAACCGGCAGTCGCTGATTCACAGGCGTCAACTATACCCACTCGACCACATAAGCATATTTGAGGCAGAAGGTATGATCATTAACATGAAGCACGTCAAAATTAAGTTGAATAATAGCAACCGGAAGAGTATTATACAGCAATGCCGAATTAAAAACAATAAATTGTGACAGTAAAACATTCCTCTCATTTCAAGTGCAGTAAACACAATGTGGACACAAGTGCGCGATGTATTTCGATGCTATTTTAGTGCTATTATTGAATTCTATTTTTGAAATGCGGTATGAAAATTAGTGCAATATAAAGTAGTGAACAGACAAAACACAGGAATACTAAATTATGTTAATACTTCCGACGTCGTCGCAGTCCACTTCTAGGTGGAGATATTCTTAAAAAGCTCCTCTTCTTTGTCAATTATCTCTCCTGCTGGTGCTGCTTGGGATTAGAAAAGTAGGCAGTGAATTTAGAATAACTAAAATGTCGGAAATGCAACTGACGACATTTAACAATATTGTGCAATAAATTCATATTATTCTATCAGGCTATCAGAATATTTGTAGCGCATTGCTGGTTTGTGGAGTAGTATTAAGCTTAAATAAGTCTTGTTCAGTCTTTATATCAGCTAACTTACTGAGGTTGAATTATGGGGATACAATTCGCTTCATGCACTACTAATCAACTGTATATTCAGCCTGGTGTTAATCAGCTTCGTACACCTTAAATCAACCAATAATCAACTTTTGTTCTTACAATTCAGCTTGAATTGTTACTTGGGATTAACTCCAAAATGAACAATTCATTATTCAAATTTTTGAAATTGGGCGGTTATTGATTAAATCTTAAAATTAGGATTACCTTTGGCCGCTTTCTTGTTGGCTCGACACATTCGAACGCGTTCAGCATCGGTCCGCGTCTGTTTCGTAGGTTTCCCTGCTGCCTCCTGGTCTTTCACGCGCATCCGATAATCGCGGAGATATTTAGCAGCCATGTGTTGAGACATTTTGACAATTTTTACAGAATTTCTCAATAAACACTTGTTTCACTTCGAATATTGACTCTATCCAACGCGGAGTGTAAACACTGAAGCACTTACTGTACCAATTGGAATTTACAGATAGTGCCACAATGCATAATCACGATGATGTTTCAATATGATGTCTGTGTTTGGGAAACAATCACCAAATGAAATTTTGATTGCCTTTCTTTTTACACACGCCGGTAAGCTACACAGACTCCTCTCATCATGAGTAGTTTGCTATCAAGTAGCGACACTCTCCTTTTGCGTAGTTTGTCAATGTCAAAACATTGAAAGCAAAGGGCAATTAACGAATTATTAACGAAAGATGAAGAGAATCTATCAAAATCACTTGCACCCCTGCTTCCAAGTTTGGTTACAAGATTATGACTCTGGAGAGCATTTTGTGTGGTCGTTGGAGGCGTGTGGTTCTGAATAAGGACAAACAGGCAGATACATTCTATTCCTACTCTTTACTGTAATAAGCTTGGTGACCCTGAAACCCTGCTGTCTGCTCACCATGCCATCCGAAGCGAAAATGAGTTGAGGCTAGACAGCAGCGCTTTTTTATCTTTTCAGGTTAAAGCAGAATGATGTGCAACCAAGTGGTACTCGATTATGACGACTGGGTGTGGGAAGAAATTTTATTTCATGAAAACAGTGCTAAAATTATCACTTTTTATTTGTACATTGAACAATGCTTGACATTACCGAGGACATTACCACTTTTTCTATAGTTTCTTGTTCAAAATCATCAATCGGAAGCATTGCTATTGATATGTAGACATATTTATGATCGATTGGTTATAAAACTATTGAAATTGGTTCAGTGGGCAGCTGAGTTATTAGTGTTTAAAATCTTTCAAAATTTTGTTACATGTTCCCTTTTCGGTTTTCACAAAGGTACCTCCATATAAAAATCACAGACGTAGTCCTAAGTCAAAAAAATGGAGCAAATTATTTCGCCCCTCAGGATTTGTTCGCCACCTGCTGAGTACGGTGCTGTGTAGAGGCCTATGTAATTAACTTTAAGTACCCTGGTGCAGCCGTCTTCAGTTGTTTGCCTTCTATTCGGGCCATATTCACTGTGACCAATACATTGATCTTTTGTGTTATGTCCGTGTCCTTTGTTTAGTGCATGTCGTAGCACCTCATTACTATGGAAAAGGAATGAGGTGTTCGTTGATGATCTTCACACATACTTGATGATCTTCTCACTAGAATCATAGAGGTAACTGCTAGAATCATCATTCAGTTGTGATGTTTCGCATCATTCGAAGCGTCTATACTCCTGATGACTCCTGAGACCTTTTACCATACATTCTTAGAAAAAATCATGTAAATTTAGGTGCTCTGGTAGTGACATATACGAGCGTCAATTTTAACATAAATTTCACGATAAATTTGAGTCATAACAGACGCGTCAGCTCAATCAAACGTACTTTTCGTGGAACAACGAACTTTTCAGTCTCGCAGCACTTAATATTACATGACATGTTTCTTTACATCTCATCTTTTATGTCAATGACGGATTCCGGTGTAAAATTAGTAATTTCTTAGTGTGTTGTTTTCATGAGAATTACATTTCAATTGAGATGTTGTCATTCCGTGTCATTTGAACAGCTCTGAGACCTCTAAAAAACGCACAATCTCATCAATCAAAATAGGTCTAACATGAATCCTCATTGAATTCTGATGTTCCGTATCTTTGGAAAATACTGGGAACTCTTCAAATATGCGCCTTCTCAGCAATCAAAATAGGACTTGAGCAAAACAAGCAATGATGCTGAAATTTGAACCCTGATCAAAACCTTTTCTTGATTCCAATCACAGGGCTGTTACAAGATTTTCTAAATTTGATCCGCGAAATCCGCGATTTCTCAAAAGAAATCCGCGACTTCAAATACTAATCCGCGACAAAAAAAAATGTTTTCATTGCCTAAAAATACCATGTGTATACTATACTACATGGCATTTCAAGCTTATTGATGTTTGCCTTAGATGTTTGCCTGCTCCCAACTTAGTGTTCTTTGAAGTACTTTCACATTTTAATTGAGAGCTTTCTATGCCTGTACCATCCTATGCCCAAGGAAGTAGAGAAATTTTCCAACCCGAAAAATCAATAGACCAGACGGGAATCGAACTCAGTCGCCTCCAGCATGGACTTGCTTTGTAGCTGCCCCTTTACCGACTGAGCTAAAGAAAGCTAAAAATAACAATGTATCATCTTCAGTTATTTATGTATAGTATAAATTCTGAGTAATTAGTGAACATAATAAAACACCCTTACATTATGAGATTCTATTGAATAATTCCGGCCTAGATTTGATGAAACATTATTTAAAAAAATTAATGCATTTTAATTTGAAATGCCAATTTTCTTGAAAATTCACCTTTGCGTTCCTGACGTATTTTGCTGTCCTAAATGTTGAAGTTAATTTGGCTCTAATTTTCTCAATGTTTTACCGATTCAAACCAAACACCCTGCACATAATCGAGAAATTACCAGAGTTTCATAACTCACACTTGTTGATCACGTCGCGGTTGTGTACTTACACGGATATTTCTTGGGTTCTGTCGAATGGGGAGACATTTTCATGATTGTTTTTTTTTTTTCTAATATGAACCTAGCACTTTTTGTTGTCAAATCATAACCGAATCGTATATATGTGACTCTGTGGATCATGCACGACTTATTACTATGTATATCAGTTGATTTGTTCTACTAGATCAACCAAGACTGCAATAATGTCTGTAGTATCGAAAGATGTCCAATCAGATTTAAAGTGTCTATATGGATCATGCATGATCTATGTCCGACTAATCCAGATGTTCAAGGTTCTTCAAATCGTCCTGGAGTTCAGATAATTTGATCTACTAGATCAACCGAGATTGGGACACTAAAGACTATCGAAATATTTCCAGACAGATGCACAATGTCTATATGGATAATGTATGATTTATTTCCACGTGTACCAGATGATCTAGGTTCTCCACATCGTTCTGCAGTTCAGATGATTTGTTTTACTATATCAACAAAGCCTGGGATAATATCTGTAGTATCGAAAAATCGATTTGGAAATCCTAGAACATTTGACATACACGGAAATAGGTTGGCATGATCCACATAGACACTGCAAATTTGTTTGGACATATTTCGATATTACAGATATTGCATTAGTCTTGGGTGATCTAGTAGAAAAAAATCTGATCTCCATAATAATTTCAAAACCTATAACATCTTGTATACGTAGCAATAGGTCGGGAACCATCCACATAGACATTTTAAATCTGTTTGGACATATTTCGATACTACAGACATTACAGACTGCAATCTTGGTTGATATAGTAGAACAAACCAACTGAACTCCAGGACGATTTGGAGAACCTAGAATATCCGGTATACATGGCAATTACTCGCATATATACGATTCGTTTATGATTTGGCAACGAAAAATGCTATGTTCATATTGGACAGACCCCAGGGAATTTCCGTGTAAATCCGGTATGAGATCATTTCTCGATTATTTGCAGGGTGTTTCGTTTGAACCAGTAAAAAATTGAGAGCCAAATGAACAACAAAATTGATGACAGCAAAATAATCCGAGACCGAAAGGTGACAATGAATTCCACAATTTTTGTGACAGCACATTAGTCCCTTCGCGATTTTCACGACATCATTTAGTGTTTCCGCGATTTTCGCGACTGAAAGTTCGAATTCGCGACAAATCCGCGAAAATCGCGAAATCCGCGAAATTCGCGAAATCCGCGCCTGTTGTAACAGCCCTGCATCACTAAACCGAGGTTCATACCCATTAACAAGAAGAGCATAGGGCCGGTGTACCACGAACAAGCCTTATCCGGATGTATCAATTTGTTGCCAAGGTTCATCCTTCCGATGCGGAACTCCACCAGATGACGGTTTCGCCCGGAAATACCCCCACCGACAAACCAACATGACACTTAATTCTGACTTATGCCCGAAAATCGTAAACGGCCGATTTAAATGTGCAGTGATCCGAACTGTCAAAACCACAGGATTTTTTGATCTAGATAAATATAATTTGCCCAGAATAGATCAGACACGAACCAACTAAAAAACGACTTAGCTAAATATTTCCCGCAAACACGGAGCCAGATGTCAGTAGTGTGCTTTGGTCAGAAATGTTATTGTTTTTGCTATGGTCATTCATGTCGGTTTGTCGGTGGCCGTGGTACCATTCTCTTCCTTGCTAGCGGTTACGGCGCTCTCCGAGGATGACGCTTTGCTCTTGTTCGGTTCTTGTCGGTGTTCTTTTTGTGGGCATTCTCCAAAGCTTTGATGAACTGTTCCAAATCGCCACTCTTGGCTGCTGCCACGGCTTCCGTGCTCAGATGAAGTGTGAATTGCGATACGATTCTATGACAGTTCAAAGCGTATTGACGTGTATTGAAGTCTCGATTGACGTATTGACGAAGATTTATTCGCTAGTGTGAGATTTATTGAGCATCTAAAATTGAGATTTAGATGTGTCGCCCCCCTCGTTCTGTATCGGGTTTGCAGTTATCCGGCTGGTGCTTCCATATATTTTTTATGGGAAAAATAAAGATATATTAAATTGTCCCAGCGGTTATGATCTTCCGGATTTTTAATGTGTGGTTATTTAAGCTGGAAATCAGTTCAGCTCTCTAGATAATCGAAAAATACGACAACTCCCGATAAAAATTTGCAAGTTGTGCAATTCAATGTACATTGTTTTGAAAATCGTCATTATAATGTAAACAAATGGATGGCACTTGATGACATTTCCTTTCAAAATCGGCTAGCGCACTCTACATTGATGGTGCATGAAAAGAGCCTATAGAACTTTACATGAACGTTTGTTGTGAAAAAGTTTTAATCTTATGAGTTTTGGTTCTTTGGAAGTGAACCTTACAAATAATGGGTTGTTAAGAACCATTACCATTCCAAATTCTTGTTTTCTTCATACATTGTTGGGAAAGGAATTATATTGGATCTATTGTATTTATGATTTGAGAACTTAACTGGTAATGGTTATGGTAGTCAGTTAGGTCCATTAATAGTTTTGTATTATCGGTCAACTTTACACGAAATAATCACTGGCTTGACTTTCTACCAGTGATTTCACAAAACTGGACCAACTAATTTCTATTTTTTTTATGAAACGCACATATGTTGGCTACTTTTCTCGAGGTTCTGGAAGAAAAAATCTAAAAATAATGTTACGTTTCAAAGTTCGAGTGGTAT
Source organism: Ochlerotatus camptorhynchus (assembly GCF_037179485.1). Taxonomy (NCBI): domain Eukaryota; kingdom Metazoa; phylum Arthropoda; class Insecta; order Diptera; family Culicidae; genus Ochlerotatus; species Ochlerotatus camptorhynchus. The sequence goes on from NW_027040719.1 coordinate 1,956,992, forward strand.
ATATAGTAAACGTCATTTTATCTGCTCGAATGAAGTGCACGCTATTTCGATGCTACTCATTTTTGAGTCGAAAATCACTCAGTTCAGCCAAAAGGGAAGTTACTCAAAAATGAGTAAACATGCTTTTACTCAAATTTGAGTAAACGTGCTAATGGATGAAACTGGGTAACGGTTACTCAGATGATGACATTTGTCAACTGAGTAAACCTTACCTATTTCGATATAAACGTATAAACGCCCTAATGAATGCTTTGCATATACATTTTTTCGTCCGGGAAGAAAATTAAATTTGGTGTCGAATCCTTGGTCCTCTCCAACTGCATACGGCGGTCTTATACTACGGCTAGGCATTTTATATCCAGGCCAACCTCGCTCAAGGGGACTGAGCTTCATCCGTTTGAAGTTCACCATCTCATCGTGAATCTTCTTCACGAAACGAAAATCAATTATTTTATTCATGTGTTTCACTTATACATTTTTGCCATTACATCAGCCTTATACATTCCATAAGACAAACCACATAGGTCCTATAAGAATGCAGAAAAGGTATGTGTGACCGCTTATACATTTCATTCAACACATGATCTTCATTAACTTTTTGCAAGGCGTCTGCTTATTAGTTGACTTATACATTTTATGAATAATCAGCAATAGAAATTTGCCAAAAGGTATAAGGAGATTTCTATCCGTGTTGAGCTAGGCTTCCCGCTCCTTATCTTCCGGAAGCTGCTGCTGTTGGACAAGCTCGCGACCTCGAATAATCGGCGCTGACAATCCTGGCCATACAATGTTGGTCTTACCGATACCAGGCACCAGTTCTTTGTTCAAATCCTTGGGAGTAATACGTCCGGATCCCTTGCCTCGTCTTCGTTTCTTGCCGGCACTACTAACCGAAATGATTTATATCAGGACCATTTACCCAGAATCTGGGTAGATCTCACTCATCAGAGAAAAACCAGTTTACTCATTTTTTGACAACTCCATACAGCATGCAAAAATGAGTGCGATCCACCCAGTCACTGAGTAGCCTCAAAATAGCGTGTGGTTAATTGGTAATCAGAATCAGTAATTTACAGGCAACCACTTCGCGATATATTCAACACAGATAAAAATTCTGAATTTTAATTGTGATGTAAACATTCATTCACGTAGACTTGTATGTCATTTCACGCAACTGAGCAACTTGCAAACAATGTTGTATACAATATTTTCAACATTGCATGAAATGTGTCAGAACTTTACATGATATATAATGTAAACGTATATGATATGTGACGCTCCATTTATGTGCATCATATTGAACAGAAATTTACACTACTTTTTCGAACTGTGCACATAAAATTAAGCGATGTTACAAAACCATATATGAACCTTATCGTGTACCATAACCATTACCATTAAAGTTTTTTTATTTTTTTTTTTTATTCTTTATTAAAGAGATTTTTAGCCTTAGGCTACCCTAATAAAAATTGTATGGTTAATTTGCTTAACGACGTGTTCTGGGTATCATCCAAACCATTTGTAGTTCAATGATTTGGGTTATCGTTCGTTTATGGTTATTTTTTATTAGGGTAGTTCATCTCTAATTACCATTAAAGTTCTCAAATCATAAATAAATGTATCCAATATAATTCCTTAAAAAAAAATGTATGGAAAAAACAAGAATTTGGAATGGTAATGGTTATTAACAACTCATTATTTATAAGGTTCACTTCCACAAAACCATAATTCATAAGGTTAAAACTTTATCACACAAACGTTCATGTAAAGTTCCATAACCATTTCAGTTAAGTTTAGCAGGGATTATAAACAATGTTTAACCATTTTTGGTAAGGTCAAGTAATAGTTCGCATTTATGCGGGGTAGGAATTACTGAAATTACCCAGAAATTACCCTCAGTTATTGTTTTTACATTGTATTTACTGAGTAATTCAAAATTCACAAAGTATTTTAATAATTTGTGGTAATTTTTGATTACCGATCACCTTAGACGCTTGTTGGAAGCCCCTCGCAAATATCTAACAAATCTTATTAAATTTCGCTTTTAGGATAATCAGCCAATCATTTCACCTCATATTCCTCTATTTCACAGATGCGGGAGATTATCGAAAACCGTAATGCCACTACTCTTGATTTGATAACGCCTCAATCTCTCTCTCACGAATAACGGCTCCGATGGAGAAAGAAGAGAGAAACGTCAAAACGTCGCGCATGGTGGATAGTCGGTCGGCAAAGTAGAGTTGTTTATGTTTTGATTCGGCTTTCTTGCGTGCATGTGTTTCTTCATCCATCTCCAGGTTGTGCGTTGTATCAGCAGTTTACCGGTTTGTTTATCTTGTGTGAGCATTGTGAAATCGTTGTTCTCGGGATTACATACATATTGCTGTGCTGAAGTTCTGCTTCTTGTGGTTTATTCGGTTGTGGCAATCGTTGGAAGAATTGTGTAAAAATCGAGTGAATCCAGTGAGAATTATTTCGCAGTGAAAAGCAGTGTTTAAATATTCAAGGTGTGCTGTTCAAGTGATTCCGGAATCTAATCTGCTAAAGTATCAATTGAACCGTAAATTTGCTTCAATGGAAAGTGAATCAGCTAGTGTGGTTGCCGGTTCCAGCATGGTGGAGCCGAAGGTAGAAGCTATCGGCGATACTGGCGAGGATGTGGCTTCCGAGGAGAAACCCGCCATTCCGTTGGCACCGTTTCGCAATGTAAACACTCAACACGGTGACTATCGCAGCGTTGACGAGGAAAACATTGTCGTTCTCCGAGTGTGCCATTCGCCGGAACCGAAGCCGGTTCTGGTGGACGGCAAGGAGCAGCCGTTCATTTGGATTGAGGAGTTCGTTTGGCCCGGCGATGAAAATGAGGTAAGCTTTAAATTCATGCCCCGAAACACGTATTAGATTTTCCAGAATGTGGTTTTCCATCAAAACGTGTGCACAGAAAAGATTTTACGGCTGCCATTATTCCACATTAGCAACGATGGAATTGGCCAGTCCACTTGAGAGCAATTTCGGAGTTCCTTTTGCGACCGAGAGGAACAATCATCTCGTCAGAAACTAGGAAACCACCGACGATCTCAAATCGTTCGTTGTCTACCTTCATTTTTCGTCTCCGCTCAAAAACCAATCCGTCCGTCTGTTGTCCCCTGCTGAGATGTGCGTGTCCGTGGTACGTGCCTCAATTTGGTTTTCTAATTAAAATCTTAATTATATTTATCCCATTAGAAACCCGCTCCAAAGACACACGAATGAAAATCCCATGTGCGTGCGGTTTGGTTTATTCTATGACGATGTGGGGAATCGGACAAGGCGTTAAAAACGTTTTCTCCTCCTGTTTCGAACGGAGGAAGAAAGCATTCAATGTGCACTTTTCCATGTGGTGTGTTTGGCTCTCTCTCTCTCTTTGAATTCGTCTGATGGAATAATATGTATTTAGGTTTATTATTATTATGTGTCCATAAAATCTAAATCGAGCTCGGGTTCATCAAAGTGGACAACCATCTGTGGTTTGAGAGAAGAAAGCAATCCTGGAGCTACAGACAGGATGGATGGATTTTCAAGAAAATCCGTTTGGACTTTGCTGTGCAATTAAAATCCAATGCTTAATTAATGGTTAATGAAGCTAAAATGGCAATTTGACAAATTGAATACTATCGAGCAAAACAGTTCGGCCATTTAGTTCAGTCAGTACTTAGCAGGGGTCCGAGCGATAAATTTCCCAAGTAAAAAAACGTAAAACAGACGATATCTTACGGTTATATTTATGACCTAACCGACAAGATAAACGATCAAGCGTCGCAATTGCGGGGCACTATTGTTTACACACGGACTTTGGGGGAAATTCTTTCTAATGCGCAGAATGGGCAAATAAACGATCGGATTTTTCGTCCATTTATTGCTTTTCACTTCCTGTTTGAACTGGTTAGATATGCCACCAAGATGAGAGTACCAGTAAGTCCAAGTGCGCTGTTGGTGGTTGTGTCTATGTGGTATTAAAGTTAAGTCACTTGTTTTAATTTCGGCTGGTCCAAATGGTAACGATTGTTGTTTTGCCATCTCAATGAACGGTAGATTTAGATTTATGATCGTAAATGAGAAAACATGTTCAGAAGTTCGTTTTTTGTTTCTCGCATGGGCCTGCATGTCATATTCGTAGCGGACGAGTAGATATCTCGAGAATACGAAATTGCTGTTGGACATCAGAACAAATGGCAAACTATTTAATATCGAACTACAATTATTTAGCTGTTTGAATGTGCTGTAGCTTTAGGTAGCAGTAACACTTCGTTCAGCAAAAAGCAAATAGATCCGCACGGCAAGAGAGCACGATGCGAACTGGTTCTTCTAGAAAGTGATTCCGGCAGGGCGCGTTACCACTGAACTTCATCATGTTGATACTTGCCAGCAGTCGGCACCCACCAGTCCTGCTTGGAGCTCAACAACTTCGGGGTTAAAGGGGAATGTTAGTTTGTTACCGGTAATCGATCAAAATGTGACCACCAATAAGTACAATATGTTCCTACATCCCATTCACCGTCGAACAGTTTTCCGCGGTTTATACGACGTGGCGCGACATGAGTGGATGTTAAGTCAACATTGGCCTATTTTTTGCCCTCTTCTTCTTGCTGTAGCTCCCCGGGCCTAAACGATCAATCAACGTTGGGGTGCTTGGAAAACGTGTAATGCGTGTCAACGGTGGCGTTTCCTTGTACCAACAGTCTGGCGACGGCGGTGGAGACGCCCGTGTGTGCTGCCAAGCTAGTTAGAGTGCGTTTTCGTGCTTATTAACCACCATCACCGCGTCGAGACGTGGATTAATTATGCGAAAAAAATATGACTCCGCGTGTGTCTTTTGAGCGATACCGGTAAATCACTGAAAGAAACAGGGGTGCTAAATTGGGTGTTTACTACCGTGAGGAATGTCGAACAAACGAGCACAGAAGAGAGCCTCTATAATCGCATTTCTTCTCTAGGGCGATGAAAGGAAAATTAAGCTGTTAGGACGGAATTAATGAGCTACCAAGCTTTGGCGTGTTTTTGTAAATATTATATGAATATCAGGTGCTAATTGAGAGGATGGAAAAGAGTTGCCTGCTGGGATGATGATGATAATGATGATGATGTGCGAGAGAGAATGGTACAGGTATTTTGATTTTTTATTAAAGAAACTCTTTCCCCCACGGGACACACGATGGGGGAAGATTCCTACATGTGCACTTCCAATTCTCATCAAGTACGCGTGGATTGTGTGCCTATGTAAATGGATCTTGGTGGTGTACTCATCTCATACGTTCTGTCTAATTAGTGACTTAATGACGAAGGAAGTATTTTACGTCACACGAGCACTAATGATGTTTCGAGTGATGTTTGAAATTCATGAAATTTGAGGTTAATTTATCATAATTATGTGTTCTGGAAGACATTCGGGAGTAGAAGTTTAGCCAAACTTGTTTGTCATATGAATCACTGCTTCTGACAGCACTGATCAGCAGAGGGCGTCGCATTAGGCGAAATTCACTTTTGATTAACACTCCGAATACGATGCCTCCGAAAAACGTGTAACGGCAAGTTTGCAAAGGCATAACTTAGCCATTTCTTGTTGAATTTCAAAAACTGTGGTACCTATAGAATTCCTAGGGTCTGTAGATTATTTTGATTGTAAAAAGGTTGAAAATAGGATCTTGTAATTTTTTCAAAAGCGAAAAGAGTCGTTAAAAAACGTTTTTTTAAGGTGTTATATAAGAATGAATTTGGAGTCGTGCCATAAAAATACACCTGAATGGCCATGGGACCGTCCTCCGGAAGATACAGAAAATCCATATAAGTGGTCCATCGATGAAACTGACCCTAGAGCTTCACGTTTTTTTTTGTTTTTTTTTTTTTTTTTTTTTTTTTGGAGGCGAACCAGCCTAAGGCTGAAAGCCTTCTAAATAAAGCTAAATAATAATAATAATTCAATTTTTTTTTTCAAAAAAACTTGAAACTGCTAGAAAGAGCCCTCCCCTTGGCTAGTTTTTAACCTGGACTGGCCTAATCTTATGCTTTATAGTGGAGCGTTGGAGAGGGTTGGTTTAGGTCCAGCATCGTTGGCTCATGCCGTGGCAGAATAGCGTCATGACCATGCGATGAGGATTACTAAGCTTTCCCTCTCTGATGAACCACTGCATGGGAGAACTAAAGATCTAGTCTAGCAGTGATAGTATCACACTTGTTACTCCTTTGTTTGAGAGCCGCGTCGTAGTACGCTTACGTATACTACCCATAATCGCATATCAGTCCCATCTTTGCTTGATTTCCTATCCATATGGGACTGATATGCGATTATGGGCAGTATAGGTACTGAAGTTGGGTGCGATACTGGCGGATTTTTTTTTCGCAAATTACTCATATTTTATTTATTTTAACTAAGATAGATTTATTTGGGCATGCAAGGGAATTATACTATTGACATATTTCAGATAGTACCCAACAGTACCCTTCTACTTGCGTGACAAGCTTTCATTGTTGTTTTCATTGAAACATTACTCAGGGAACAATGTTAAACACTATTTTTGTACATGGTATTGTAACTAATCTTGTGCTATGTGCTTCATTTTGGTTTGGGATAAGCGTTTGAACTATGGCTCGGGATTTCCACTGTGGCGTGCTTCTATTGTGACATATACATACGTAATTTTGTGGGACGACATAGTGGAAATGTGTGAGCGTATACCCTATATAATTTAAAAATCAGCTAGGAAACTAACTTCAAAGTTAAGTATTTTAGTCACTTGAAGGTGTCACCTGGGACGAACTAATATATGATAAATATAGGCAGTGATGCAAAATATCATAACACTCACGTGACACTCGTCTTCGCATCAACCGAATATCGCTGACAGATCGTTTTGTCATGCAGTGAGAGTTAGAGCCATGGCAAACAACAATCACCAGTAATGGTCGCTGCTCAAAAGCACAACGAAAACAGTGAAGACTTCTGCAGTACGATCATGAGAAAAAGCGAAACGACAGAAGAAAATGAAAACAATGCCTACGCATTCCAAGTTCGACATGGCAGGCGCGAGTGTGTGAATTACAAACAAAGCAGGCAACATTAAATGGAAGCTGTTGGGTTCACTCACCGACACACTCACATAAGCAAGCAAAGCAGTAACTGCTTCAAAACGAGCACAGATGAGTGTCGTGATTGTCGGGAATGACCAGATCGGTGATGGATCACAACAGAAGACGACATTCACCAGTTGCTTTTTACTTCTTTCGTCAACTTGATGGATGGTCATGGAAAGAGCTTCGACGAGCACATTGATAGGAATGTACAAAGCGTTACTACCATCAGCTGTTTGGCGATCGTGATTGTGATAGGTCGCAACTCTGAATATAGGTCAAAGTCAAAACAACTTGAAACACGTAAAATTTTAGATTACATGCACAAGTAGAGGTACTTAAAAAAGCAAGGGTTATAATTGATTACGTAGATGTGAGATTTCAATTATTTATTAAATTAGACTAATGAGATATCATATTCAACAAACGAACTTAAATAAGCAAATTTACAAAACAAACATTAAGTAGATTAACAAAAAATTTAGGATGCGCTTATGGAGGCAACTAGCCTTTAAAGCAACTGGCAACTAGCCTATTCATATATTGTCTGTTTATTTTGATGGTTGCTTTAAAATATCAATTTGGTATATATGTGAAAGGATGAATCAGTGTGTTTGTGCAATGTCCTATATATGTGCAACTACCCTACCCACTATACCACTATAATATACAAGCAACAATAAATTCGTGTCTCGTATGCCTCCGTCATGGCAGGACGGCAAAGCAATCGGTGTTGTTTTATTTTATATACTGATCACAACGCAGTAAAGCTCGATTCAAAGTAAATCTAGACGCACGGTTTAATACACCACCTGGTGGTTGGAACAAAAAAAAAAACGTTTGACAGGCATTTGTTTATGTTTCATTGACGAAGAAATTGGTGAAAAGTTTATCTCGATTGATCGACACATCCCGAAATTACGGATCATGGAACTTGAGAAAAGAAAATTAATTGTGCACAAACATCTAGAGAACCTTTCGTGGTCTACCTCTAAAATAGCAAAAGTGTTAAAATTCCCAAAGTCAACGGTGAGTCTTCTAATCAAACGTTACAAGGATACTCTGAGTGTGGATAGAGCACAGCGCATCTATCATAAAAGTGGCACTAGGAACAAAGAGCTGAGGAGAAAGGTGTTGAGGTACGTGAAAAGCAACCCAGTTGTCTCCATACGTGATTTGGCAAAGAAATACGATTCCAGCTTTTCCACCGTGCGTAACATCCTTTCAAGAGAAGGATATAAGTCTTTTTGTGCCAGTAAACATCAGAATCGCTCCCTGAAACAAAATTTAGTGGATAAAAAGCGAGCACGATTACTATACGAACGAGTTTTGACGAAATTTGATGGCTGTATTTTAATGGATGACGAAACATATGTCAAAATGGATTATAAACAAATTCCCGGACGAAAATGTTACGTGTCAACTGGTCGTGGGGATGTCCCTTCCAGGTATAAATTTGGTTTTGCTGATAAGTTTGCTCGGAAACTAATGATTTGGCAAGGAATATGCAGTTGTGGCCTTAAAACCAAGGATTTCATCACATCTCACACAATGTCGTCGAAGGTTTAAATTAAAGAGTGTCTGAAAAAGCGGATTTTACCCTTCATTCGGCAACACAAAACCAACGTTATTTTTTGGCCGGTTCTAGCCAGCTGCCGCTACTCTAAGGAGGTACTAGAATGATATGCTGCAAACAATGTTAATTTCGTCGCCAAAGAGATCAATCCTCCGAATTGTCCTGAGTTCAGACCGATCGAAAAATATAAGGCAATTGTCAAGCGAAAACATCGAGGATGTGGTAAAGAAGTGACAAATGCACAACAAATGCAGGGCTGGTAGCGAGTCACTTTTTAGTGACTTGGTCACTTTTTTCAAGCCAGTCACTAAAAAGTCTCTTTGTTAAAGGCCAAATCACTAAAGTCACTTTTTCTTGCAATCAGTCACTATTTTCAACTTTTTATAGCGTGATTTTATTTCAAGATTGAGCATTCTTTGGTCTTGTGACGTTTAATCGTCTTTCTCTACTTAGTATTACGATTCGTTTTGATTTCTGTTCAGTACTATTTCGTGCAGTCCACGATCGTTCGGATTTCGTCTATCATTTAATTTCGATTTTTTACAGCCGATCATTCAAAGACAAATTTTAAGGATTAAAAATCGGCACTTCAACTTTGCAAGGCCGCCATTTTGTCAAAAATATTTTAAAAAAAAACCGTACGATCAAGGACTAGTTTAACACATGCTTAACGATTTGGCATGGTTTTTTTTATTTCAGATGATTACATCACAAACCGCAGTTGGCACCGCAAAAAGCGTTTTTTAGAACATCGTCCACGGGGAGCAGCCGTGCGGGGCACCAGGACGTCGTTTTTACAGCATCGACTGATAAATGTACCATTTAATGTGTGTTCAATAAACGGCAGAAAACCGATTTTCAATCGTTTCGTTTTCGAGAAAAGAAAATCCAAACTTCGCTTTTTTTCGGTCTTGCAGGTAGGCGTAACCCCTTAACGGACGAACGTGAGGTGATTGAAAGGTGGAAGTAGCACTGCGATGAACATCTGAACGGCGCAGAGGCGGAGGATCAAGGCGGCAGCAGGAATGGCTTCGTCGGTACAGCGGATGAGAGGGATCCACGATAGGTGAAGTTAATGATGCTATCCGACAGTTTAAGAACAACAAAGCAGCTGGGAAAGATGGTATCGGAGCGGAACTTATCAATATGGGCCCGGATAAGTTTGCCACTTGTCTGCATCGAGTGATAGTCAGGATCTGCGATACATAACAGCTACTGGAGGAGTGGAAAGAGGGAGTGATATGCCCAGTACATAAAAAAGGCGAAAAACTAGAATGTGAGAACTATAGAGCGATCACTGTTCTTAACGCGGCCTACAAAGTGCTTTCCCAGATCATCTTTCGCCGTTCAACGCCGCTAGCAATCAGTTTTGTGGAAAGTTATCAAGCCGGTTTTGTGGACGAGTGATCGACAACGGACCAAATCTTTACGTTGCGGCAGATCCTCCAAAAGTGTCATGAATATCAAGTCCCTACGCACCACCTAGTAATCGATTTCAAGGCCGCTTATGATACTATTGGGGGCCTCCCTTAGCTCAGTCGATAAAGGCGCAGCTACAAAGCAAGACCATGCTGGAGGTGGCTGGGTTCGATTCCCGGTTCAGGAAGTCTAGGAATTTTTCGGGTTGGAAAATTTCTCGACTTCCCTGGGCATAGAAGTATGATTGGACTTGCCACACAATCATATCAATGCAAAAATGGTACAGGCATCGAAAGCTCTCAATTAATAACTGTGGAAGTGCATCTAGAACACTAAGTTGAGAGCACGCAATAAGCTAATATGCGATATGCAATAAGCTTGAAATGCGAAGAAGAAGAAGAAGTTATGATACTATTGACCGTGAAGAGCTATGGAAGATTATGGACGAGAACAGTTTTTCCGGGAAGCTGACCAGACTGATCAGGGCTACGATGGATGGTGTACAGTGCTGCGTGAAGATATCGGGTGCGTTATCGGACTCGTTTGAAACTCGCAAAGGACTTCGACGAGGTGATGGTCTTTCCTGCCTCCTGTTCAACATTGCGCTAGAAGGTGTAATGAAACGTGCGGGCTTTAACATGCGGAGCACGATCTTCAATAAGTCCAGCAAGTTCATCTGCTTCGCTAACGACGTGGACATTGTCGGAAGAACGTTTCAGGCCGTGGCGGAGTAGTACACCAGGTTGAAAGGTGAGTCAGAGAAGGTTGGATTAAAGGTGAATACGTCGAAGACCGAGTGGGATAGGGCTCGCATAGGCAGAAGCGTGACAATCGACGGAGATGAACTCGAACTGGTGGATGAATTTGTGTACCTCGGATCATTGGTGACTTTGGATAACAACTGCAGCAGAGAAATTCGTTGGCGTATTATTGCCGGAGGTCGTGCTTTCTACGGACTCACAAGACTCTGAGGTCGGGTAAACTTCACCTCCGTATTAAATGTACCATGTACAAGACGCGGATAAGACCGGTAGTCCTCTACCGGCACGAGACTTGGACGATGCTCGAGGAGGACCTTCAAGCACTGGGTTTTTTCGAACGACGAGTGCTTAGGACCATCTTTGGCGGGGTATGTGAGAACGGTGTATGTAGGAGAAGGATGAACCACGAGCTGGCGCAACTCTATGGCGAACCATGTATCCAGAAAGTTGCGAAAGCTGGACGGGTACGATGGGCGGGATACGTTTTAAGAATGCCGGACAACAATCCCGCAAAAATGGTGTTTGCCTCGAATCCGGCCGGTACAAGACGAAGAGGAGCACAGCGAGCAAGGTGGTTAGACTAAGTGGAGCAGGATCTTGGAAGTGTGGGACGATCAAGAAATTGGAGACAAGCAGCCACGGACCGAGTGAATCGGCGTAACATTGTGATGCAGGTGCAATCCTGAGGGATATCGGACCAGGATAAGTAAGTAAGTAAAATGAGTAGACACCATGTTCAACGTCAAATCGTTTGATTTTTGCCAAATGTGACTAGCCAAAGTTATCAAAACCTTCCAGAGGTTCGTTCGGCAGACCAAACAAATAAACAAATTCAATCACTTCGAAAATGGTACATGTTTCTTCTACATAAGTACATGGCAGTTTCTCACACCTGACCGGTCCATATATCATGCCAAGTTTACACGAGGGTACAACGCTCGTCGTGCAGCGCCTGGTTTGGAGACAGTCCCGCAGTTCCAACGTTATGTTTATTTTGATTTTTATTCATTAATGCTGTTTTCGTTTGAACAGCTCCGATGTTTGCCACCGTGGGTTCAATCGCCAGAAATTAGCGACTAAATTACATCGCAAATCAAACCATTCAAATGATGGGTGGATTTTCATTGGCGTTTTCAATCTACTGATTGAATCCAACCCACTCGGGATAGCCGGCTCTTGCGATGAAGACGGTTCATTTTACCGCTCAATGTGCGATCGCAGATGGGTGTTTGGATGATTTAAATTTAAATCCAACTCGGCAGCAGCACCCTTAGGAACCGGCAGTAAACGAGATATAGAAGAATACCGACAAAAAATATTACAACCAGCAATTTGCTATTTGTTGTGGCAGTTTCAAGAAATGTACAACATCCCGGGCTTCGGATAGACGAGCTCGAGACGAACAGAGAACATCCAGCGCGGTAGGTTTGCAAGTAGTGAAAAGGGTGAAAATAATTCTGCTCGCGGTAATTTCAGTGGCGCATTTCGACTGATTGCTTTGGCAGAGACACACCACATGTCCGATGGTATATTATTCGGAGCCGGGTCGCGTCGTAAATTTGTCAAATTAGCACGAGTAATTTACTCCGAACAGAGGTCGGCGTCTGTTGGCATTTTCGCTCGGGAGTAGGAACGAAGGTTTTTGCACTTGTATTTCAGTGTTCATAGTTTCAATGCTGATAGAAAACGAGACGATAAATTTTCATTATTCTGATTAGAATTCAAAATTTCGACGGCGATTGTCACACACGTCAAGAAATGCACCTCTCAACCATGTCATGTCATGCCACATGGAGATGGAGCGTATCAATCAGTGTCAGCGTAGAAATCCAACTAATTTTTGGATCCAATTTCCACGGTTGAATTCAAGAAAAGTATCGTTTGCCAAAAACTGTCTGAGTTTGCGTTTCTCGGCTCGGGGTGAATTTCGTCCACTTTTGTGACAGCCGTCAAGACTAGATCGGATCGCAGCGGATCATTTGGGTCGACATTTCTATTATAATTTTCGCAGAACCTTGTCACCTTGTCAGTGGCAAGTCACACGAGCATTCCCAAGATCGAAAATTTCAAGAAAGTGCGCAATAATGTGTGACATACCGCTTTCAACGCGGATTTTAGGGTCGTGGTAATAATAAAACTAACTTCTCATCCAAAAAGTAAATACTCGTATCAAGACATTGTACCGAGAGCAAATAACGAGCGCGGAAATAATAAATTTGTTACACTACTTACCACAGTAAGCTTAGACGTTGGTTTGATAATTAATCACCCGAATTGGTAGACAGCTCCTGGCTGCCATCTGAGGTGCTTGGATTGTTTGAGCTGAAATGTGGTTCAAAGAAACGGGAATCGAAATACGTATGCAGTGGATGTTGTGTAGCTTTGTGTAACATGGGAAATGATTACACAAGATAGCTAGGACTTGGTTGATTGGAGTGAATGACAGGGAATGGACCAGCAAATGCAAAAAAATATGTCGAAGAAAAATTATACAAAATTTCAAAAAATATAAAATTCTGATGATAATTTCAATGTAATTCTGTAGTCTTTACCAGGAACGGATTATGACATGAAAATTTCAAGAATTTAAGCGAATTCTTGTGAAAAATTTAACGATTTCAAATTGTAAAATTAAGGTAAAATTTTTGCTGGTTAATATTTCTAAAATTTTCTACAACAATCTTACAGTGCTGTGTTGTTTTTTAGAAGGTCTGGGACTTCAGCAATTCAACTGCAGGGAAAAGTACTCGGACTACAACCATTTTTTTTTTTGAAGATCCAAGACATGGACCATTTCCTCAAGGTTTTGGGACGTATTTCAATTTTAAGGTTTCATTTTTAGGAAAATGTTGTTTAAAATCCAAGACTTAAAAAAACATGATTCTGTAACATTTGAGTTTATTTGCGCCGGTGGTGTAGCGGTAAGCGTGATTACCTCTCACCCAGCAGGCCTGGGTTCAATCCCGGTCGGCGCCGCCGGGATGTTCTGAGGCATAACATCTCTGATCACGCCTTCCCGTTGGTCCCCGGTTCATGAGATGATGGGTCGATAGGTAGAGTCCAGGTGTAGGAGCTGCCTCTCTGGCGTCGGTAACATTGGTGCTCAGGACGGAAAACAAGATCGACGGAAAACAAATCAAGGAAAAAAACATTTGAGTTTTGGCGAATCCCGGAAATATTTTTAATATTCTAAACAAGAATGATATGCAAGGTTTCGTACTCATGATTTTTTTTTAATTTTGAATTTAAGTTTGTTTAAAACCCCAGTCTTCAAATAAAAAGCATGGTTGCAGGTTGCAGGCATTTGAAATGTATCGCATTGGCATTGATAAATTAAAAAAAAAATCAAGGCTTAGCACCATCTCGAGCGTGTAGCAATTTTAATGATTTTCGAACTTGAGAAAAAATTCAATATTCCAAATTAAGAGGAATGTTCAATATTCTGAATTTTCTATTTTTTTAATGATCCTGGACTTCGGAAAAAACATCATGATCCCAGAGGTTCTAGACGAAGATTGTTTTTTTTTTTAGAATCTAACGCATTTAGTATGTGACTTTTGATATCCAAAAGGCAGTGATGGAAAAAAATCAAGAAAATGCAATATCAGGAACGGTCGAAAATCACTGCTGATCTTGGGATCAGCAAAATCACAAACAGAAAATCACGGCGGATTTTATCTTAGCTGATCTTGAGAGTAGCAAAATCACACAGCAGAAAATCAAGGCTGATATTAACCTTAGCTGATTTTGCGGCAACAAAAACCAAACGGAAAATCAATAGATTGGTATTACAGTCAAAGTAAAAATCCAACATCCACCGCCGTTTTGGAATTCAAGATGGCGGACCAAAATCCAATATGGCGGAACAACATCCAATATGCAGGGCTGGTAGCGAGTCACTTTTTAGTGACTTGGTCACTTTTTCCAAGCCAGTCACTAAAAAGTCTCTTTTTTTAAGATCAAGTCACTAAAGTCACTTTTTCTTGTAATCAGCCACTATTTTCAACTTTTTTAGCATGAATTTATTTCAAGATTGATCATTCTTCTTGCACTGCACGTGTAGGATTTGATAGTCCAATCGATGCCTACATTTTGTTCTAATTTTCGAACAATTCGAAGAAGTTTTGTGACGTTTAATCGTCTTTTTCTAACTACAGGGTGTCTACTTATTTTTATAAATAAAATTATCTGAGTTTTCCAGGTTTTCCCAGAACTTTAACGAATAAATTCTATGCTTATAATTAGGCAGTTTTTTTTTAATGCGTTAAAAATATGCTTTTTTTAGTATATCAAAAACAACAGCAATTAACCCAAACGTTTTTAGGACATGGCAATCAGTTTTAATGAAACAGCTTTACAATGAAATCCATTGAATGTTGAAGTTTAAAACTTAAATAATTTCTTACTTTAATAAAGTTAAAAAAAAAAAAACTTTGAGTAAGTCCAAGATCTAAAAAATATTCAATATCTTGAAGTTTCGTTTTCCATGCACAAGTTCAAGATTTTGAACATTTTCTAAGTGCCAGAATTAAGTGCCCATGCTCTCGTCCTACAAAAACGCTGAAAATAAGGGGAACTTAATGGAAGCTTTAAAAACCTCATACCGGATCTTTAAGCATCCGAAAATTTTCGGCATCTTTTATGAATTACAGAGAACTTCACAGGTGTCAAGCGAACTTCAGAGACGTTAAAAAGTAAATTGAGGTCTGCGCATAAGTTCAGAAGCTTAAGACATTTTTAGGACAGTTCAACAAGCTTCATGAGAACAGCAAAAAAAAAGGTTAAGAGAAGTTTTGAGAATTTCAGAAAAGAAGAGAAAACCTCAGAGCAGTTCGTTTAACATTAGAGAAGTCACATACATTTTAAAGAAGTTTCGAAAACTTCAGCGTATTGTTAAACCTTTAGAGGAGATCGATGGTCGTTAGAAAAATTCAGGAAAATTTAGAAAGCCATATAAAGTTTAGGGAAGTTTAAGAATTTGATGAGAAATATTGTAAGCACCAGGTCAGTTTCTCAAACTACAAAAGAACTTCAAGACAGTTTCATTAAATTCAGCAAAAATTTGGGAACTTTCAAGTAGTTCTGAAGGCCTCAGAATAGTCCTTTCCATATTCAACGGAGATTTTCATTGAAAGTATCTTCCGATTTCAATTTTCTTTTAGTTTCCTCAGAATTACCTAGAAATTCTCCACAATACGAAACCATTTGGAAAGATTCTTCGAATATTCATTGAATTCATTTCAGATTTCCTTTTGAATCCCACTCCTTCCCTGGGAATTCTACTCACATTGAAAGTTTCATATAAATTCATTGTCATTTCTGCTCACAAATGCCTTAGATTTCTACTCATAATTTGTTTGCAAACTCTTCTGAATTTATTTTTCAAATTCCTTTGAAGATGTTTTTCTTTTTGTTATTCTTAAATTTAATTGTTGTCTTCGTTCTAGCATTTTCAAAAAATTCCATATACTTATGCTCCGGATTCGTTTTCTCCAACAAACTTTATGAAATTATCTTCAGAATCCCCTTGGAATTTTCATCTGAAGTTCACAGGAGTTGTGCTCCTCAGAAATTCTTAAGAGTTTTCATAAAAATTTACTTTTAATTAAATTTAGAGTTTCTTGAAATGCTACTCAAAACTATCCGGCTTCACAGGAAATCGAAAATTCATCAGAACTACCTTGAAAGCAGATAGCATTTGATGTTTTTCTGAAAGATTTTTTTCCCAGAACACCCTTGGAATGGGGTCCTTAGAAATTATAACAAAATTCCACGAGTCACTGTGCATGGAATTTGACTCCAGATTCTTGAACATTTCTTGAAGTATTATAGATTTTAAGACCAAAACTAGTTCAAATTTAAAATTTGTAGAAAATATGCATGTTCCAAAAGTAAAAAGTAACATTGCAAGCCTCTGATTTTTTTTAAATTTATTTGTTACTGAAGATTAATCCACGGTCTATAATGTTCAAAGTGTAAATACAAATATCGAGAAAATTTAAATGCTTGTATATTAAAATTCATTATTTTTTAAAAATATCCTTTGCAAGAAAATTATTCAATTCTCTGAGACTTTCAGGTATTTTTAGGAAAAATAAAATTTCCTAAGGATACCCGGTTTTCCAGGTTTTTGCAGTAATAGTAGACACCCTGACTAATACCGTGGGTATGCCATAAACTTTCCATGACCAGAAACTTTCTAAATAAAAATTAAAATCGGGGGGCGACCCCGGCGTATTGGTTAGCATCCATACCTCTCACGCCAAAGTCACGAGCTCAAATCTCACCCCCGGACAAGTCACGAATGACCCAAGAGCGTTAAAATGACTATAATAAAAAAATAAAATAAAATAACGACTACTTTTCTTCTCTTAGGTCACTTTTTAGTCACTATTTTTACAATTATAAGTCACTATTTGGTCACTTATTTCATCAACATGGTCACTAAAATCACTATTTTTGACAGCAGTGATTGCTACCAGCCCTGAATATGGCGGGCCCCGGACTTGGAATATGTATTTAAACCCATGCAATATGGATATCTATGGAATGGGCTCGATGAGTGGAAGTGAAAAATTGACATCCGCCGCCATTTTGGCATCCAATATGACGGACCAAAATCCAATATGGCGGCCCCCGCACAGGGAATACTCTTCTAAACCTATGCAATATGCGATAAGTGGAAGTGGAAAATTGACATCCGCCGCCATTTTGGAATCCAGGATGTCAGACCAAAATCCAATATGGTGGCTCCCGGACTGGGAATATGCATTTAAACCCATGCAATATGGAAATCTACGGAATGGGCTCGATGAGGGGAAGTGGAAAATTGACATCCGCCGCCATTTTGGAATTCAATATAGCGGACCAAAATCCAATAGGCGGCCCCGGACAAGGAATATGGGCTCTTGATTTCCAAAATGGCGGTGGATTTCAATTTTCCACTTCCACTCATCTAGCCCATTCCGCAGATACCCATATTGCATGGGTTTAGACGCATGAAATGGCGGCGGATGTCAATATTCCACTTCCACTTATCGAGCCCATTCCGCAGAATCCCTATATTATTGGTGAAGATGCATACTTCTTGTCCGGGGGCTGCCATATTGGATTTTGGTACGCCATCTTGAATTCCCAAATGGCGGCGGATGTCAATTTTCCACTTCCACTTAGCGAGCCTATTCCGCAGAACCCCTATATCATTGTCCGGGGGCCGCCACATTGGATTTTGGTCCGCCATGTTGGATTCCAAAATGGCGGCGGATGTCAATTTTCCACTTCCCCTCATCGAGCCCATTCCTAGATACCCATATTGCATGGGTTTAGATGCATATTCCCTGTCCAGGGGCAGCCATATTGGATTTTAGTCCGCCATCTTGGGTTGAAATCCACCATTTTGATTTCATCCGGAATGTTGACTTGAATTTCGGAACGCCCCAAACTCTAGAATTTCACATATCTTCTAATCCTATGATTTTCGATGATTTTGATCTTGATTGATATTGATGCTGATTGACTTTGAGAATCTAAAATCACGGCTGATATTGGTCGAATATCACGTGTGATTTTCGTGGTGATGATGGCTTGTGATATTGGTGCCTGTGATTTTAGGTGATCTTGATCTTGAAAGATTGCTGATTTTGATTTTCTAATCTTGATTTTAGCCAACACTGCCTAAGGGGGCATAGACAACCCGAGCAAAGCTGAACATCAAATTGAAATCAAAATTTGCTGTTATGATGTAACTTATTTTGAATACTTCAGTTGATCTCATTTTGGTTGACTTAACGGTTAACACAGCAAAAATGAGAGCAAAATTTTACACTGTTCAAGCAAACGGAAAACTAATCCTGCTTTCAATGAAATCAATTTGATTACTGATTTTGCATTCATAATGTTTACCCGAGCAAAGCTGAACATCAAATTGAAATCAAAATTTGCTGTTATGATGTAACTTATTTTGAATACTCCAGTTGATCTCATTTTGGTTGACTTAACGGTTAACACAGCAAAAATGAAAGCAAAATTTTACACTGTTGAAGCAAACGGAAAACTAATCCTGCTTTCAATGAAATCAATTTGATTACTGATTTTGCATTCATAATGTTTAACTGAATACGGGCCATTTGGTTACCATTCATGTTTCTCAAGCTGAAAGACTTAGGCTCCAATCTCACCGCGGGCAAGTCACGAATGACCTAAAACAAATCAGATAAACGATAATCATTAGTTCAACGACAGATGAATTTCAATTAAATTTTAAACAAGACGTAAACAGCAGAACTTCAAGTTAAGTTGCTTTCATTTAAAACGTCTTGACTGCATAATGAAAGCACAATATGATATCAGACTTATGTCACAACATTTGAAATCAAAATGAGTTTTCATTATCATAGGAACTGCACACTTTAATATCGATTTGCTTTCATTTTGTTAACCGACTTTGCTCGGGTAACTGAATACGGGCCTGGAGTAAATGGTTACCATTCATGTTTCTCAAGCTGAAAGACTTGGGCTCCAATCTCAACCCGGTCAAGTCACGAATGACCTAAAATATGTTAAACAAATCAAATAAACAATAATCATTAGTTCAACGACAGATGAATTTCAATTAAATTTTAAACAAGACGTAAACAGCAGAACTTCAAGTTAAGTTGCTTTCATTTAAAAAGTCTTGACTGCATAATGAAAGCACAATATGATATCAGACTTATGTCGCAACATTTGAAATCAAAATGAGTTTTCATTATGATAGGAACTGCACACTTTAATATCGATTTGCTTTCATTTTGTTAACCGGCTTTGCTCGGGAAATTATCCCTTCGTCTGTGTCAAAAAAAAAAACCTACGTTGTCTGTACCTTGGGGTCAATTTGACCCTAAAATCAAATTGTCGTATCTCAGCGAAGGTTCAACGGATTTTTGAAATCTCAATTTTTTTGTAAAGTAAGTTTAATATACTTTCAGTTTAAATTATCAAAGTTTATTTTAGGAGGCGGATCTCTCCTAGGGAGGGGTTAATAGGTTGTTACTTCTTTTCGTGGATAAAGGACGGGCTCCTCTCCCCACTCATTGAGGCATCTTCCTGTTTGGGGGCTTGTCTTTTTGACCAATTGGCTGATTAAGTCGCTGGAAGGAGATTCTGTATTGTTCCGTAGATGCGTATAGACGACTTTGCCTATATATCTACCCAATCCGTTTTTGGCCCTTCATACAGCGACATGTTGAGGACAATCATAAGTTATTAAGTATGATCAAGAGAAACAGAGAAGAGAGCCCACTGCTATCGGACTTAGTGTCCGTCCTACAATGGGTGGTAAACCACTATCTATCATCTATCATCAGCGAACATGGATCGCTTCGAATTTGTTTACATTATGAAAATTTATTAATTTTAGTTTTCAATGCATTTATTTTTTTCCCTTTTATTTACAAGGTTTTCAGCTGGTTCACCATTTAATGTTTTTGTGAATTTTAGTACACTTTTACTCAAAATACGTTGCATGATTGATATTCAATTTGTTTAATCAATGTATTTCCATACAGCAAATATTAGAATCAGTGAACAAGGATAACTTTGAAAAATGTCCGAATTATCTTCATAAAAATCAAATGTGTTGACGTATTTACATTTTATTATATTTTGTTCGTCCGCAGTCAGAGTCGGTTATATTGAAATCAGAGAAGTTGAAGTCGGAATCGATCGATTTAGATCCGACTCCACAGCCCTGCTAGAACCCATGCTTCATCCGGCCGGTAAATTAGCTGGTAAAACCGTGAGACAGTAGCTGGCCGTCACAGAATCTATGACCCACCATTACACATGCTGATGAATTTCAACTGTCCGTTAAACGCACTCAATCGGCACGAATGACGATAATATTTCCCCATCCAGCTCTATTTGATTTGGAAATCGTACAACCATTCCATAGCCCTCTTGTCAAATGTCAATAAACCGCATGTCGCTCGCAGATGCATGTCTTTGTGCATATCGTATGTTAGAGAACGCTTATCGATGCAACCCCCCTAAACGCTCCATTGAGCACATGACTTTCCAAGTGATACGTTCGTACGTATGTTTGCAGGTGATGCAGCACCCAGCAATGCTTTGTTGTAGTCATCGGATTTTAATTATCACCTCACCCGGCAGTACAAAGGGTCCGGTGTAACAAACGACTCGCGATAACCACGGACGACGCACGGCTGCGACCAGGCCGCAATCAATTCGTTAAGGATTGCATCTTTCTGCCTGGATGCATCTCTCGCTCGCCAGTCAACGAGTTGCCAATGGCAGATAACACGACACGGCTGCCAACACTGTGCGAAACCTCTGTGAATCAATGCGAAATGCACTTGCTGCACGGTGCGCTGATTTTTCTCTGGTCTAAACTGCATTTGCCCTTTTGCCACCAACGAGACGCGAGGGTGTCACGCGAGATGTGTGCAGAGTTACATAATTACGAGTCAATTATCACAAACACAGGCGGGCGTGGTGGGTCGCAGCGCCACGGGGCAGACCTTTTTGGTGTAACAATACAAAATTAATTGCCGAATAAAAGCGTTACCATTGTTGTAATTGGATGTATGTGGTGCAGCGGCTCAGTGTCTACACAGTTCTATCGAGTTATAATGCAGAAATGACCTTCCCTCACGGCTGTTAACCACACTTTCGGTATTCTCACACAGAACTATCGTTTTTTTTCAACAGGTGAGGTACGGGTGTGTGTGTGTGTGTGTGTGTGTGCGGTTAATGAGATGTGTTTAATCTTTTGAATATGTGTAGCTTTCACAGCCGACTGAATTGTGAATTCCAATTTACCATTGTTGTGCCGCACAACCAGAACCGCAAGGTCTATAACAATATGCGCTAAATGATTGAAAGCTTAGGTTGGGTGAGACGGTTTATGGAGTTTAATTACACCTTGATATGGTTTATTGAGAGGTGCGATTCCTCTCGGACGGAGCTAATGGGCCACATTATACAATGTGACCGAAGTGATTATGTATGCTTTTGTATGAAATTGAAACGGAAATTGCCATTGAGCATGCGGTTTGCAACGCAGCATTTACGATAACATATGCGTTTTATGTTCATTCAAATTGTTGATCTAGTTTTAGAAAATATCGCTTCAAAAAGCATTAATTTGCATTACATTGCATGTTCTTAATAATGATACAAAATATTCTTCAAAACCACGATAAAACCCGAATTTTTACTTCGGACGTGATTGAGGCGTAACTGCTTTTGTAAACAAAGATGTCAATCGCCGATTTCTCGAGAATAAAAACTCAAGCCCGCTAATAAACTATACCAAGTGATACTTCGTACCTCTATTTATTATACCATAGTCAAGTTTGCTAGTTTCCGGGATTGATTCTCTATTCACAAGAAATCTGCGACAAACGTGTTTGTTTACAAAAGCAATTAAACTCATACTGAACATAAAAGTCAGTCGTTTTATCCCTTCGATCCTTTGTCTTGCGCTCTTTTGTCCGTTCGATATTTTATCTTTCAACCTTTTGTCAAAGATTTCAAATCATCAAAATGCGAAGCTTTTTCTCGGTACTGCACTGAATTATGTTTTTGCCTGTTTTTTTTTCTCTATATTGTATCATATAGGGTAGAGCGCTACTTCGTCGTAATCGCCCATTTTCGTTCTATCGATCAGATAAGATCAATAATATCAATGATTTCACCGTGCATAAATCACTAATAGGTTTGTTCCGAAGCGTTAGTTCATTAGCTACAACAAAAATCCTATTAGAGCACATTGTCTGAAAACAAAAGAAGCGCTCCTAGCGAATCCCCCTTTTCTACGTTTATCCGTAGGACGCAGAAAATTTAATGGCGTTTCAGTGCGTTAGGACGGAATTGAAACTTTTTTCCCAGATTATACAGACTCTCTATACTATAGTTACAAACGAAAATAACTAGGAAAGCATTGTCAAGTTACTAAAAATGTGTAAGTCTTAAATTGTACACTTAGCTTCGCTGTCAAGCGCCTTCGGTCAGCAAAAAAGGCAGATAATCTTCGGCGAAGCATATTCGACGCATCCGTAAGAATCTATTTATAAGCAATGCTTTGCATTTATGTTCTGGTGACTAAGCCACCATGTTTTTTTGGCAGGCACCATAAAAAAGCTCCGTGCCGAGCATCTCATCATCAAAAATTAGATCTTCGTATGCTTTCGAGAGAGGAATACCAGTGCCAGATGTTGAACCGTTGTTAACATCGATACAGCTGGCTTCCCCCAAGCCAGTCTCGCTGTTTACTGACGTCGATGATCCAGCTACGATGTTAGTGTTAGTTGCATTGTCAATTGGGTTAGTTTTTGAAGCTTTGATGTTAGTGTTGGTTAGATTGATTGGACTTTTACCCTGGCCTAGGGTAATAGGCTTCCCGAAGAGGTGTCTTAGATTAACGTAGTTTAATCCTGCACCCCTGTCACCTCCATCCTTGTTTTGATCTTGCGCTTGTTTTCCGTTACCTGCTCCGGGCGTCTTCAAAGCTCCAGCATAGTCCACACCGGATGCTTTGAGTCTGTCACTAACGCTGCCTCCGTTGATTTGCATCTCTTCGGTACACTTGCGGCCCCAAATGCATTGGCTTCGATACACTTGCGGCCCCAATGAACCGACTTGTTGCAATTTCTGCATGTTTGTTGTTGATGTTTGTAAGTCACCAACGTGACCTGCCCATTGACGTTAATATATTATGTGTGCAATCTAATGCGAACGGAACGAATACCATTCGGAATTCCCTTCCAAACAGCAGGCTCGACCCATACTTCCTCTTTAAGCCATACCACATCGCCATACTTTTCCAGCTCCTGTTCAATCGTCGAATTTTCTGTTTGCATCATGTACATGCACATCATGTACTCGCACTGTAGTTGCTCCGTCTTCAATGAATACGTTGACCTTGTACTTAATGTTCTCAAAAACGATCACATACGCTCCGTCATTTTTCTCGGTGATTGCTATGGCCTGCTCCTCAGTCCTACATTCGACGAGTACCAACGACTTCCCCGTATTATGTTCCAGTGATTGGATGTCCGAAAAATGCAGCTTCAACTTCTCACTGATAAACTTGGCAATCAAATCCATGTTAGTCTTCCTGGTCGGTAGATTGGCTAAATCGATAACTAGCGTATTGACACGTGGTCCATTCGAGGTTAGGTGATACGGCAACTCGGCTATTGTTTTTGTGTTTGTTGTTGTGTTTGTTGTATTGATTGTACTCAGTCAAAGAGTGAATATCGAAATATTTTAACTCACTCTGCACGATACGTAAAGCGTCTGCTCTGTACGAATGCCAAAGAGTAACTGACTCGTAGGACGAATTTAGAATCAAAAAGCAGTATTAGATTTTAAACAATAGGGTAATTGATTCTGGTTGGACCTATCCAAAAACTGGTGATGGTTGGATCTATTTTTTCAATCGCTAGTTTAGTCAATCTTCGCAATTTTTTTTTTTCAAAGATCACTTTATTATCATAAAAAAAACTCTTTTTCTTCAATTTGCATGGGTGTTTTATTGAAAAAACTTCAAAACAATTGAAGTAATGAAATTGGGTTGTTAGCGGTATGCTAAATAAAACAGCAAAACGGTTTATCTTCCATTTAATTCCACTTAATTAATTTTTGTATCCATGACAGACACGTATTTCGACTACAATGTGCAGTCTTCATCAGTGTCATTCCCACTAGAGAACTTATCAAAATCTAACCCCCTTAAGTACTCATCCCCTAGGTAAAAAAGTCAAGATCATAGGTATAAAAATGAAACTACAATGTGTTGAATCGGAACCTAGGTTAGGTAGGTTCCGATTCAACACATTGTAGTTTCATTTTTATACCTATGATCTTGACTTTTTTACCTAGGGGATGAGTACTTAAGGGGGTTAGATTTTGATAAGTTCTTTAGTGGGAATGACACTGATGAAGACTGCACATTGTAGTCGAAATACGTATCTGTCATGGATACAAAAATTAATTAAGTGGAATTAAATGGAAGATAAACCCTTTTGCTGTTCAAAACAATTGAGTTTCAATGTGTTTTCAAAACAGTTCACTTTCCAGGCATTAGCTCGTCATCATGCCTTACTTTCAAACACACAAAAAAGGAATATTTTTTACATTAATTTTGCAGTAAAATACTGCTTTAAGGTGTAAACAACACATTAGTACGCGCACGTAATTCGAATAGGTAAATATGATCATGGTTGGACCTACGCATGATGATGGTTGGACCTATGTGTTTCTTAAGACGGCCGCTAGGTGCGCCTCGGTTTGTCTACATCCTTCATGCGTAGATGATTTGAATTTCGATTTCGTTTTGGCCGAGTGATCAGTTTCTTCGATTGAAAAAATGACGAAAGAAAAGAGTTTTACGGTCGAAAATCTTCAAGAGGCTGTTCTTTTAGAAAGAAATAAATCACTTACCGCGTATCAGGCACAGAAAAGGTACAATATTCCAAAAACGACACTTCACAAACGGAAGCCACGGCAAGAAATATGGAAGGGAAATAGTGTTGAGTGTTGATTTGGAGAACCAGCTAGTGGATTGGGTTTGTATTTGCGCTGCTTCTGGCAGTCCCAAGACGACCAAAAAGATCTTGGAAGCTGCTAAAGACCTTGCGTCACTAGTTGGGCGTAAATTTAAAGGAGGAATTCCATCGTCAGGTTGGCTGAAAGGGTAACCACCGATTTCCGAACTACCACGAAAGCGCCGAAAGAATCTGTTAATATGAATTTACATTAAACACTTCTCATACAAATTCTATGTGTGAATTAACTTGAAATAAAATGTTAACAAACTAAAAATTGCTAACTGATACTTATTTCCTAAAAAAAAAACTCCTAGGAGAAAAAGAACTATAAAACCGGAATTAAGTTCTGATATTCTGTCATGTTAAGCCCCTAAATTCCCCGGGGACACGCAGAACATGCCCGCAAATGGACAATGTGGTCCAAGGCACTCAATTTTGTTATTGATCTTGTTATCGAATTTGGAAGCAATGTGGAGTGTCGCATGATAGGTTTTATTCCTTCCATGTCAAAATTAGGTCCATGTTCCATATACCCTGGAACTTGTTCCGGCCATATCTTCGGAACCACTTGATCGATTCCAAAAATATTCGATAGCTTTCAATGGGACCACAATACCTATAGTTTGACGTCAAAAATTTTCCAAATCGGGTCAATGATTTCCGAGAAAATGAGCCCTGATGAATAGCTAATGCGTGAAAAGTGAACTTTTTTAAAAACGAAGTTAAACTCAAATTTCTTGATTTTTTTAAATAGCAAATTCATAAAAACTGTACAAAACGGGGATTTTTTTTCATGATACCAATAAGTTTTTGAACAAATATGGGCTGAACTAGCATTTGCAAAAATAGGTCCAATCATCAACATTTTTTAGGTTCAACCAAGATCAGCGTAGGTCTAACCAACATCATAATTTTTGCTGAATAAAATCAGCAGTCACGTGTCAAACGGGAGCAACACGGAAACAGCAGTCTGGTACGCTTTGGACGTACTTGCAGACCGGTATGAATGTGTGAGTTTAAATTAGAAGAACATTTGTGATGTATGGGTGCCTAAAGCGTGCATTTCTCGCTGTGCACTTGGATATCTGATTGCAGGCAAAAAAAGTAATGGAGAAAGAGAGCGCAAAAACTCTCTTGTCAGTTGTAAATCTCTCAATTACTGATAGGTGCGCCCAGCGTTATCAGGTCATTTTCAAGAAAATCTGGACCAGTTAAAATATAAAATCTGGAAAAATCTGGAATGCTTCCGAAATTCCTGTTTTTAACATAATGCTATTGAAATCAAAGTGATGGAACAATCTCCCGTAAAAATCGGTCAGTATGATCACCAAGAATTTATTTAAAGTACTAGAATGCAAATAACTTGTTAGCATAGCTGAAATCATCCAAAAGCTGAAAAGTATTGGTACAGTGTGCCCAAAAAGTTTAAATATCCATTACGCAGAATTTCAAAAATTGAGTTAAATGTGGGTAAAATGCTGCAGAAAATATTAAAAAAAAAAAATGAATGAGAAGCCGAGGGGGGCGACTCTTTCTAAGATGCAGGAATTTTTTTGCTTTGCTGTTGTGTGATGCGTGCACGCTTAATAGATAGGGAGTAGATTGAAGAGGATTTTTAAGATTTCCTGCAAAAAGGTGGAGAGCGATGTGAGTAGATGAATTTAGATGCAAAACAGATTTTTTTTTTGTAGATTGATTCGCTAGCGTGAGATTTTTCGACCATCTAAAATTGGGTTTTAGATGTGTCGCACCCCTCGTGAGAAGCAAAGAATCAAGAAAATTTGATGAGATGGATTTTTTAAACTAATAGTCTATGTAGTCCTTACTATGTGATGCAGTACCAGAATTTAAAGATTTTATTAGTTCTAAATAATTCTAATATTACCCTGAGGTTGAACATATTTACAATTTAATTCTTGACATCATACAACACGCAATACCCAGTAGACCAGTAGGCAATTTTATTTTAAAGCAAAATTCACCTGGCTGAAGTGGGAATCAAAGTCTAACATCGTGGTACTCACACACAGTTTACCTTAACGACGGGTAACTCCACTATTCGCATGACCATTACGAATAATTTTATGCCAAAGAATAATTTTATTATATTACAAAAATGAAAGTGTGATAGTTTCATTTTTGAAGTCTCAGGATCTTGAAATATTTCTAAACTCCGAAATTTTGAGTTCTCCTGGGTCCCAGATCATGAAATTTTTTGTTAGTCTGATTTTACTTGGAACTCTTTACAGGATATGTTCGCCTTTTTTTAGTTCCTTAGTCATCTTGGAATTCCATTATATTTCTTTTCTATATTCCCCTAAAATAATGATAATATCTTTACCTTTCCAGTAACATTCCAAAAGTTCTTAGCATTACCAATTCCACAATTCCCTCAAACTGGTAATAATTTCCAAGAATTGGCACAATTTTTTGTCCATTTTTCTCTATGAAATTCTTAAAATATTCTTAATAATTGCCTTGGTACACTCTTCTCAGACTCATCCAATATTTCCAGTTGAACTGTTTTGTAGGTAAAAATTGTTTTGACATCCTCTTCAGTATTCCCGTTTAAATGTCTTAAATTTTTATTAAAATGAATATCCATTGAAACATTGGACAGAATTCCATTGAAATTATTCTCATGATTCGTATCAGCATACTCCTTAAGTTTTATCATAAGAATTTTCTATGATTTCTCATCCAGATTGTGTTTCTTTTATTAACAAAATCTCTATGCAATTGTCATAAGCGTTGACAAAACCATTGACACCGTCTTCAACCAAAGACTGATTATTTAACACTAGACAACAGACAACACACCACACCCAGTAGCCCAGAAGGGAAATTTTTAGGTAGTCAAAATTTGCACCGACTGAAGCGGGAATTGAACCTTCACTTCATGGCACTCACAATACGCCTGAACGACGGGTGAAGTCGCAGGACCACGAAACCCACAAAGATGGATGGAACTCTACTCATAATTAGCTTGAAATTCTCGTTTGATTACACACGTAATTCACTTTACACTTCACTGTGAACTATTTTCAGAATTACCTTAAAATTCCAATAATGTTCAACGTTGATGGGCTGTAATAATTAAAGTAGTAAGTTTGGCTTTTTATTTTTTGATTAGATGGTAAATCAATTGCAGTGATATTTTTAAAGCAACGTGTTTAAAAAAAATCTGGGAAAATCTGGAACATATTTAAAAAATCTGGAAATATACGTGGTCTGTCTGTGTATCTGGCAGGATGACTAAAAATCTGGAAAATCCAGATAAATCTGGAATACTGGCAACGCTGGGTGCGCCGGTGCGCCTGTCAAAACTTATGAGCTTCCCCTGGTTCATACTGATAGTGTTGTTCTGATGAATAAAGAGTTGATTAGTAATTCAAGAATCATGTTTGCTACCCAGGGAACTTCATGAATTTTCTCTAGATTATGACACTGTGTTGTATCAAAAAATGTTTTCGGAAGTGTTTGACGGATATTCTTTATAACACTTCAGTCGGAAGAGTTAGCCTTGTGATAAAAACGAGAATTAGTTAAATTTTCCTCCTACTTCGGTTAGCGCGAAAAGGACCATACAAGTTTTGTTTACACAAGATGATAGGCCCTTCAAATGTTACGTTAGGTAGTAATTAATATATTAATTGAGAATATCTCGATTAATTTTTAAAAGAGACGTATCAGCTTTTGTAAACAATGCATTTGATCGTCGATCTGGCGTAACTGGTAGCTCACCCAAGAGAAATTTTCCTCTACCTGCTAGTGGTATTAGTAAGCGTGTGTGAGATACCAGTTACGCCAAATCGACGATCAAATGCATTGTTTACAAAAGCTGATACGTCCCTTTGAAAAAGTAATCGAGATATGTCCCTCGAATTCATGGAGCATTGAAAAACAAAATCAAAACTAATATGTCGTGGTGAACTATAACGAACAAAGTTTGATGCACAGGTAAACAAATAAGGCACGCGACGCCTCTGATTTGATATCCATTTTTCCTGTTGATAACAAAAC
This sequence comes from Ochlerotatus camptorhynchus, assembly GCF_037179485.1. Classification (NCBI taxonomy): domain Eukaryota; kingdom Metazoa; phylum Arthropoda; class Insecta; order Diptera; family Culicidae; genus Ochlerotatus; species Ochlerotatus camptorhynchus. The sequence goes on from NW_027040719.1 coordinate 1,986,427, forward strand.
AAGTATTCAATTTGATGTTATGCTAAGGCAATGAAAACAAACCCGCAACAACAAATTTCTGACCTATATCAAATTTGTCAATTGTGTAAACTGAAATCAAATTATGATTTCAGTTTGATGTTGATATCTAAACTTGATTTCAATCTGCTGTCATTTTGATGCTGGACTTTGCTCGGGAAGCGCTCCCTTCATCACTTCCGGATCAATCAACGGTGCGATTTACACGGAAGAGTGCCGTAAGAAGCGTCTCTTGCCATCCATAAGGAAGCACAAAGGATCAACTCTGTTTTGGTCTGATCTAGCATCCTGCCACTACGCTCGAAACGTGTTGGAGTGGTACCGAGCCAATGGAGTCAATTTTGTGCCAAAAGATATGAACCTACCAAATTCACCAAAACTTCACCCAATTGAAACATTCTGGGAAATCATGAAGACGGTACTTCGCAAACATCCCAAAACTATTAAAACTGAGCTGGAGTTGAAGAAAATTTGGGTAAATATAACCAAAACACAGGGAAAATCGGTTTTACAAAATTTGATGGGTGGAGTGAGGAGGAAGGTGCAGGCATTCGAGATGGGAGACGAATTGAATAAAACAAATGTTGTGAATCATAATTCATTAGCAGTTTTTCATTCCCTGAAAATTTCAAGAAATCCGAAAATCGGTTTAATTTTGGTGGGTAAATATGTGTGTGCTATTTTTATCGAATACACGCTGTAGTTGGTCACTTTTTTTTTCGTTATTTTAGTCACTACTATTGTATAAAATACCCACTACCAGCCCTGCAAAGTAAACGTATTGTATAGCAATTCTGCTGACAACATTATATCATTATCATCACTATCTTTAAAGGATTATTTTTGAATGCCTTTTTTGTTTGTATTTTATTTTATGGTAATGGTATGATTATTTTTTCCGGATTGCTATCAATCCATGATGATGAAACGATTATTTCAGGGCTGCCATCGTTGACAAAAATATTCCCACTCACTAAGGGTCTGCCATACATCGGCTATCACTGGCAGTGAATATACAACAAAATTCAATGGCAGACTGCAGACAGTTAGAGGGCAGCCATAAGTTCCAGTAGGTACGACCGAGCCGACTATTTATTGTATAACAGAAGAAGACCATTCCCTGAAAGAGACTTCCATCAACTCGAACCGGTTACCATCGACGGCAATGCAGCATAGATTAGTATCTATCTGGCAAAAGTGCCCCAAGCTCAGCAGCTGTTTCCCATGAACTGGAAACTCTAACCTCAAGCACATTGAACATTCTTAGCTAAATCTGGTCATCTTGATCCGTTGCACAGGTATACGGCCGAACCGAACCATGTAACGAACGTCAACCGGTTGAACCGTGTGAGCAAAGTGGTACCGTAAAACGGGGGGAAGGTGATCGCTTTTCACCGATAAATCTTAATCTTTTTTCCCATACATTGATATCGGCACACAAACAAATGCCACTCAAACCCTGTAACATGCTTTTCTAATGTACGAATTTAGTTTTAAAACTGCATGTTTTGTTTATTTTTTAGATTTAAAATTAGCAAATTAGCAATTCTTAGGTGAAATTGATCATGCCGGTTTTTATGCAATGCAATATTCTGAAGCTAACATTTAAACTTGATTTGTTTTCGCTGAAGAAGAACCTGGTGTGAAAATGACAACAAAAGTGGTGGTTCTTGAAAAATTTGTTGCAAAATAATTAAAAATACGCCTAAATCAACATAATTTTTTCACATAAAATACGAAATAGTTCATTTCAACAAAATCAGAGTTCAGATTCGGATTCAGGGACCCAAAATTAAGTAAAACAAGAATAATTTTTTTTTATCACGAACACAAAATTGTCATTAGATTGGAAGAATGCATCGCTTGTTAAGGGAAACGTTTTAAAAGTACTATTTTAAACTAATTCATAAAATACTAAACAAATTATCTTATATATTATAATATCATGAAAATGTATTGCTGAGAAACGAAAATTGACCGATGTAGTGATCAACTTCACTCCGTTCTACGGTACCAACAAACCCGTCACATGGTTTAACAAGACAGTGCAGTATGCCACCCGGTAAGGCACTTCACTTTGTTGAACATGTGTAACCCTCTCGTGGCGAAGGCTCCAGCACAAAAAAAAAGAGTCGGTGAGTAAAAGGTTGTCACGAGTCATAAAAGGCCGCAGGTCGACCGGTGTGTGCAGTTCTGATGTGCATTCGATGGAATGTATTCTGTTGAGGGGGTTCTACTAATGCAAATACGCACACCACTCAAGGTCGCCCACCGTTTTGATGGCGATGCACAGGTTTTTGATTTCGCATTTTAATTGCATCAGCGCGCACCGTTGGCCATCATATGACGTTCGTTCGACGGTGCAGTGCCGACTTCGACTAAATTGGGATTTATGCTTTATGTTTGAGTTGACACAGGGAGCAGGCAAACATGCGTTCGCGCACTGATCAGCGATAAACGGGTTTTCATTATAGCAGATTAATTCGCATAAATGCATGGTCATATTTGTGGTTAGAATTTCAATTAATCGCCACCACGGATTGCGTTACTTGTGTCAACAAATTCGCGGTGACAAATTGTGTCAACCGGTGGTTTACCTACGATATGAAGAACAAACTCGATTCTGCTTTAACCGATAAATTATTCAACCAACAGCGCAAAAACTAATTTAACTCCACGGGGTCATATTTCTCCCAAAAACCGAAATACTAAAACTTAATTGTCCCGCAAATGTCAACATGATATGAAAATAATTTCCGCAAAAAGGGTCGTCTCTTCCACCCATCAGTTGGCAGTTGGCTTCCAGTTGCATCTTGCGGCTGTCAGGTTTATTTGCTAGAATTAATATCCTGTCTGGTAGATGTGGTACAACTAAAGTGGTTTCCGCAAGACCGTGGCGGCAGTCATCTCTGCAGCGATAATTTGTCAACAAAAAAAAAAAGTTTGCTAGTTCCTGGAAACGACCGACTACGCCGCCCCGCGAGTACAGTTCTAATTTATCATAATCATTCTCATTTTGGAACTGGCTGTGCTGCGGCTGGCTTTACCTTCCTTGGCCGGGCTGGAAGGATTTGGTGGGGTTGCGAAATTGACGGTGTGTCGCTCTGGTTGTGATTTGCTTGACAAATGAATTATGAGAAAACAATTTGTAGAACTTGGAACGACGAAAATGGCCGAGGACAGCCTGGGTGGCTGTTGCCGTCGGGATTCAGGAAGTTGTTTTGGGCTGGTGGCATTTAAGCATTAAATATAATAAATTGTGCTTTTGAGCTTTGCGGTTGCTGTTGGTTGGACTATTGGAATGCTGAGGTATTTCTTAAAGTAATGCATATTGATTTGTTTTCGTATGCGTTAGGATTCTTTCGAATGAATTTTCAATTTGCATCGGGAATTTGATTGGAACATTAACACATAATTTTTGTCAATTACCAGTCTGGTATCGCAAATATTTATCTTAGAATATTGAATTTAGCCCCATAATATTGAACAGTTTTTCTAAGACCAGGATCTTGACAGTTTTTCTCAACTGAAGTCTCAGAATCTCGACAATTTATGTTAATCCTGGATCTTGAATATTCGTGTACGGAATCTAAGACTTAACTGCATAATTTCTTTGAAGCATCATGAATTTCATTTAGACTATTTCAAAATATCTTCAGAATTACTATTATATTACCCTTAATAATCGTATGTAACTATCCAGTATTCCCTCGAAATTTTCTCCATAAAAACCGGATTTCTGTACAGAACACTTTTGGAATTCCCCCAGAAAACTCTTGAAATTCACTCTACTTTGAATTCTTAAAAATTCTCGCGAGAATTTGCTTTAACTTCTTTCCATTACTATTCGTTTGGAATATTCCTGGAAAGCTCTTGGTATGCCATTTAGCATTTAAAACAAGTAAGAGGTTGTATCCAAGACCCGACCGTAGATTTGACGTAGGATTACGAAAGGTAGTTTTGATGTCACAGCAAAAATATAGTATATATTAAATTGATTTCTTAACTCGTTATCCGAGAAAAAGTTCGATAGGTTGAAATTCGGAAGCAATTTGAGAGTTCTGTTTGTGAGGTGCTCTGCCGATGTCCATGTAGTACAAGCCAATTCTGGACGGTATGTCTTGGATATAAGCTCTTACTCTTTAGTTAACTCTTTTATCAGTCATTTGTGGCAAGCTTGGAAGCCACTTTTGAACAATGCTGTAGAAGTTTGTCCTCGATGTTCTTGGAGATGATAGCGGTGCGGAAATGAAATAAGTATTAGGGGAAACACATCAATCACAGAATCACGAGGAGGGCTGAATCCAATCAGTAGTTGAGGGCAGGCTTGATAGCTAGCTGCTTGCGGGGAGCATTTCGTTGTGTACGCAGAACACCACCACTCACCACACGCGGTGATTGAATGAACAGCGTTTGTTGAGACCGGATGGAATTCAATTTTGAAATCTGTGTTAGGGAAAGCGCTTTTCGCAGGCAATCGGTGACCATTTTATGATCATAGCAACACTTGCAAATTTGTGCAATGTTCAATAGTGACATTTTGAAAAATGATTAATCCTTAATTTGAAAAGATTTGTAGAAAAAATTCCTATCGTTTTGCGTATTCAGAATAAAAATCCATCATATCTGGATCAAAATCAGACCACTTTCATGCCGCGACCGACTTTGGATTCTGAAATTGCACCCCCAGTGTTGCCTTAAAAATGCAACCGCAATGCCAAATCCTAAAAATTTATCCAAGTCCAAGAGCCTGAGGACGTTTAAATACACCATATTTGAAGTCAGAAATCTCGCAAAGCTCAAGAATGTAAAAAACTTACTTATCCCCACGTAATCTTAAAAAAAATACTTAGTTCAAAAATTCAAATGTTATTCCATGGATCTCACTGTTTTCTTAAAGAATGTCATTGAATAATTTACATGTAACTTAGGTTAATTTCAAAATTCTGAGACATTTAAAACCATTCCCAATGTCAACTTCTAAAATGTATCTTAATTATGGTAACTATGAGAGTTAAAAAATTTCCAAAGGTCTGGAAGCTTACCTTGTTTTTGAATAGAGGGGTGAAAGGGGTTTCTCCAGGAGTTTTTGCATTTAAAATAAAATGTAACATCCAGTGCATCAGTTGCTGAAATCAATCATACCGATATTCCCTTTTTTGCCATTTTCAGCTGTTTATATGGAACCGGGAAAAATATGTTGGTCAGCCGGGATAAACTGGAAATTTATTTTCGTAAATCTAGTGGCCACTTCCAATGATTGTTGGGCTGAGCTTTTGAGAAATAATATTTCTGACTAACTGATACGAAGTTCCCTGCTCTAAAATGAAGATTGATGTTCTTGGAAAATTGCTGAACTTCTACGAAATTCCTTGAACGTTTTCAAAAATTCCCTGCTTTCTATAAACTTTTACGCAGTATGCAGTACTCCCGAAAAAATATCGATGGTGACGCCGTTCCCATTGCAAGACGAGAGCGGATTCCCCCGCTTTTCACGCCGGTGAAGGATGTTGCCAAGCTGGGTGCTGAACTGGCAAAACACAAGCTGCTGCCTCGCTTCAAGCTTTGCAGCATCGGTACCAAAATCATGTGCTCCAACCTGGAGGAGTACAAACAAATAGGAAGTTTCCTGAAGAACAACAACGTGGACATCTTCACACATGATCTGCCATCGAGCAAGCCACTGAAGGTGGTTTTGCGTGGATTACCGTCGTTCGAGGCGACTGCGGTGAAATCCGAGCTGGAGCGGTTCGGGCTCAAGCCTGAGGCAGTGTACCCGATGAACCGGCGTCCCAATCAAAATACCAGCTTCCGTGATCAGTTGTTCCTGGTGCATTTCACGAAGGGATCCACCAGTCTTGCGGCTCTGAGATCCAATATCCGGGACCTGTTTCAGGTCATCATCAGTTGGGAGCATTACAAACCCCAACATCGTGATATAACGCAGTGTATGAACTGCCTCTCATATGGCCATGGCACCAAAAACTGCCACATGAAGACAAACTGCGACAAGTGTGCTGGAACTCACTCAACTGCGTCCTGTGAGCAAGTCGATGACATCGAGCCAACGTGTGTCAACTGCGGTGGAAACCACCAAGCCTCCAATCGCGGATGTCCCAAGCGAGTGGAGTTCATTAATATCCGTCGGAAGGCCACAATCAACAACCAGCTTGGTCGCCTTCGTAATCATCGTTCGCCTCCTGTACTCACGGAAGTCCAGTACCCAGCTCTCCAGCCCCGTCGACATGTTCCGAACCTAGCACCGCTTCCGCTCAACAACCAACAAGCCAATCCTGCGAGTATCCAAATGGTTCCCAACAGTTGGGCAGTTCAGCATCGTCTCGCTGTTGCTGCGGCCCAGCCAATTCCTGGTTCATCCACCGCCTCTAATTTATCATACGCTGGTGCTGTCTCAGGTGAATCTGCCGACGATTCTCCGTTCACCTCGGAGGAACTTGTGACGCTCGTGACCGAGGTCATCATCATCATGCGCACCTGCAAGACTCGATCTGAACAGCTTCATGCTGCCTTGTCCCTCGTCACCAAGTATGGACCGTGAAGCTACAAAAATTGCAAATTGGAACGCTTGCTCACTAACGAACAAGCATAGAGAGCTACTCGATTTCCTCAACACCAAGGAGGTCGACATTGCTGTCATCACCGAGACGCATTTGAAACCCGAACTGAACATATTCCTTCCCGACTTTCGGCTTGTCAGACTTGATCGCACCTGCTCTGGAGGTGGAGGAGTGGCCATTGCTGCAAGACGTAACATCAGTTGCCGGCTGCTACCAAACTTCCAGCTGAAAACAATTGAAGCCATCGGAGTGGAGGTGAGCACATCACTTGGCCCAATCACCATCATCGCGGTCTACTGCCCCAAGCAAACCAACATCAGGGACGGGTCGTCAGTGGCCCTCCGGAAAGACATCATCAAGCTCACCCGGAGGAGCGGGAACTTCATTATCGCTGGCGATCTGAACGCAAAACACCAAGCTTGGGGCAACGGTCGGAGCAATAGAAACGGCATCATCCTCAATGAAGACCTGCAAGAGGGCCACTATACCATCTTGGCCCCGGACTCTCCCAACCGGTTGAGTCGGTCTGGGGTCCATGCGACCATCGACATCTTCGTAAGCAACATGGGACACAACATCTCGCAACCTGTGGCATTCCAGAAGCTGAGCTCGGACCACTACCCGGTGGTGGCCTAAGTTGGATCCTCGGTAAACCGATTTGTAGCTTCCCGGCGCAACTACCATCGAGTCAACTGGGCGCAATATCAACACTGCGTCGACACAACCATCGACTATGATGTCCAACCGGGGACGTCCGAAGATGTTGACCGGTGTCTACAAACCATCGAGGAGACGATCTCCCGGGCCAGGGAACAACACGTGCCAGTATCCAGACAGGTGAGTAACACTCTGAACCTTGACAGCCCTACCAAAGATCTCATTAGACTCCGTAGCACCATTCGTAGGCAGTACCAGCGATCATTCAGGCCAGGTTGGTGGATCTCAGAAATAACGATTTTGCTAGTAAGATCCGCTCTCTCCCAGATTGTGCTAAGCCCTTCTGGAAACTTACAAAAATTCTTAAAAACAAGCCTAGGCCCATTCCCCCACTGACCCCACTGGATCGTCCCGGCGACCCAGTGGTTCATCTGATAACTCCTGAAGAGAAGGCTGCCGCGATAGGTCAACACTTCGTCAGCTCCCATAATCTCGGACAAAACATCATCAGCCCTCATGAATCTGAGGTTGCTGAAAATGCAACCAATCTTCTTCAGATTCCTAACATTTTTCCAGAGGAATCCGAGATTACGGCTGACGAACTGTTGGCCTATATCAAATCATCTAAAAACATGAAGGCCCCAGGTTTCGACAACATCCTGAATCTGGAACTCAAACACTTGAGTTCCAGATTCTACAGCCATCTGGCACTGATTTTTAATCAGTGCCTCAGACTTGGCTACTTCCCCTCGTGTTGGAAGTCAGCTAAAGTCATACCCATCCGGAAACCTGGGAAGGATCCGCCCTCTCCTTCAAGTTATCGACCAATCAGCCTTCTCTCAGGGTTATCGAAACTGTTCGAAAGAGCAGTGTACCACCGGCTCCTAACATCTGCCGATGAAAACAACTTGTTACTCGAAGAACAGTTTGGTTTTCGGAAAGGTCGTTCGACCGTCCACCAGCTGAATCGAGTTACAAACATTCTCAGACGGAACAATTCTGTTTCGAAAACATCTGCCATGGCGTTGTTGGACGTTGAAAAAGCGTTCGACAATGTCTGGCATGATGGCCTGGTATTCAAATTGCAGCAGTACGGTCTTCCAATCTTCCTAGTGAAGATAATAAACAACTATCTATCAGTCAGGACGTTCCGAGTCTCTTTGAATGGCATCACATCGGATGCTTTCAACATCGGTGCCATCCATCGTCTACAAGGGTAGGGTCATCGGAGCTCTGACTGCCAAACTTCAGAGAGGCCTAGACGTCCTGTCTGAATACTTCAACAGCTAGAAGATCCGTATCAACGCGGCAAAGACCCAGGTCATCATCTTTCCACACTCTAAATCTCCTAGACTTGTTCCGTCGGAGAATAACAAGATCTGCCTGAACGGCACAGTGGTGGAATGGTCCAAAGAGGTCGTGTACCTCGGGCTAACACTAGACAGCAAGCTTCTTTTCAGGGAGCACGTTGACAAAACGAAAACCAAGTGCAACATCTTGATAAGATCGTTGTATCCACTTATCAACAGGAAGTCAACCCTGTCCCTGAAAAATAAGCTTGTTGTCTACAAACAAATCATCCTTCCTGTAATCGAGTACGGTATGCCAATCTGGAAGAGTTGCGCAAAATGCCATCACCTTAAACTCCAAAGGATCCAGAACAAGATTCTTAGGATGGTCCTAAACAGTCCCCCGTGGACTAGAAATTCTGAGATCCACTTCCTGGCTGGAATTCAAACATTAGAAGAACGGAGAGTATTCATCCTGGAAAGGTTCAGAGACACCTGTCTGAGATCAAATCATCAGATCATACGTGATCTAGCACGTTAGCTTAAGTTATACTCGTAGTTAGGTAGGTTATCACTTTTTTCAATTCTAATTCCTGGGGTATTCTGTAAACTAGTTGAAAAACGCAAATATTAAATTAGAATATCAAATTAAACAAAGATGAAGAGCCAAGTAGGCTAATCAATTAAAATGATAAATCAATGTACTACCATAATCAACAGAAATAAACATAATTTTACTACTACTACTACTGCCTCTGCTCATTACCGCTTCGGACGGCGTGGCACTAGGTCCTGCATCAAGCAGGACTAGATCAGCGGCTAAAGGTGGATGGTGGATCACGGCGTGTTCACCACAATGAGGAATGAGACTTGAAAAAACGTGCATGTAAAACCCCCTCCCCCTTAACAATAACCCGAAAAAGACATGGACTTTGACGATCATTTTTTTTTCGGGAAATAAAGTTCAAGCAAACCCTAATAATGTATGAACTTTTAATTTTTTACATGCAGAGCTAACATTTTCAAAAAAAAAATATTGCTTAATAGGAGACATACACTCGATGAATTACCAACAACTGACTGTAAAACATATCTGGTACCTCTATATATGCAATTATATTAACAACTTTTTGCTCCGCCCCATTCATAAAAAAACGGCGGGAAATCCTACCAGGTTCTGAACCTGAAAATATATAAAACAGCGCTGCTGCCATGCTTTTGCTCATTTTCGCTTCGGACGGCGTGGCACTTGGTCCTGCAGTAAGCAGGACCAAATCAGCGGCTAAAGGTAAGTAAGCGGAAAAGTAATGTATGTAAACCCCCTCCCCCTTATATAATATTGAACTGAATCTGTAAAAAACTTTTCTCTCTCTCTGCTTTTTGTGCACTGCTAGAAGGTGCATAGAAGTTGCAAATTGTTGCATGGTCGTCTATTTGAATGCTTATAATTCTGGAGTCTATACTACGTTGTGCGATTTTGTCAAAATTTCGGTTCCCCTTTTACTATGATCAATGTTTGAAAATGCTTCAAAGCCATTGATCTCAATTTGTTCTGTAACTTCTTGGAGCATGACAATGTCAAGCTCCATTAGGAATATAAATGATCTGAGCGCATCTAGCTTATTTCTATTAGAAATTCCATTCATATTTATCGACCCAATATTGTATGATGAAACATTCATCTTTCACGACTTATTTCGAGGTTTTCCTTGTACGACTACGCTTCTTCTGATGAGAAGGTGAGCCACTCCTACTTCGTATCTTATCATTTTCATTCATCTCGTCATCGGAGATGAGTACCGCGTATGGATTTTTAAGTGGAATTGTTGGTTGTATCGAAGAGTTCCCCGCAGCCTTTGCTGATGTCTCTGTTATCGGTTGTTGAGTCGACGTGTCCATTTGGTCACTTACTGTTTTTTCTGCTGTAATCTCTTTTGAGACTACTACGCTGCTCGATGGCTGGATTTCAGAAAAAAATTGTTAGCGTTGTTTGTGTTGTTAGTGTTTGTGTGAGTGTTTGTTTTGACTGGCGGTCTAACATCCGGGGTCACCTGAATTTTGCTCACGATAGATTTCTGTCCCAAACCTACTAGCTGTGTCAGATTAGTAAAATTAGGACTCAATGGCTTAACCCCATTACCTGCACCGGTACTTGTACTGGGTTGTTGACTTGATGGGCCCCCTGATGCTAGCGCTTCCGCGTAATTCACTCCAGCTGCCTTCAGCCGGTCGCTGATGTTCCCGTTTTTTCCAGAGTGTAGTTGCATCTCCATGTAGCCTGCCTCGGTGTGCATCTTAATGCGTACAGCCCTGACCCCATTTTTGATACCCTTCAATATGGCTGGTTCAGTCCATTCTTCCTCCTTCAACCAAATGACATAACCATACTTCTGTAGCGCCTGTTAGATTACCGTGTTTTCCGATTTAGGGGAGACATCGTGTATCCGACTGTTGTTGCGCCATCCTCCATGTACACAGTGACAGCATATTTGATGTTCTCGATCGTGATCTCGTGTCTACCATCCTTTTCAGGTTGGTGGTCCTGAATTCAGAAGGAGTTAAGATAATACATTTTCGAATAATCAAAAGAACTAAGAGCAAACACGTTCGTTCTGACCACTCACAGCCTTTGCGCTACATTTTCCATATCTTAGATGTAAAGTATTCATCGGCCTATACTTACTGGTATAGGTAAGTAGTAATATCATCATTCAGGATTTAATGTCACAAACAAACTTTAAAAATCACAGGTATTAATAATCACTATTTTTTCATCAGCTACACGGTAGCCGTCCTAAACGATCAAAAGGACACCAGAAAAAATAACAATTAATTAAAAGAACTAAAGGCTCTACAATTCTACATATGTGTTCCACTAGCGATTCTACGACAAGCCCCTAAGCACTGACCCTTCTACTTTTTTTCCTTGATTTATTTTCCGTCGATCTTGTTTTCCGTGCTGAGCACCCATGCTACCGGCGCCAGGGAGGCAGCTCCCACACCTGGGACCTATCTATCGACCCATCAACTCATGTACTGGGTACCAATGGCTTTTCTTCCCTTCCGAAGTAAGGCGTGATCAGAGATTTGATGCCTCAGAAAATCCCGGCTTTAGAATTTAAAGGAGGAATTTAAACTACAAAAAAATGGCCACCAAATATATAAAAACTTTTCCGAAGACGGTACTACCCTAAACACTGTTTAAGCGCTAACATTTGTGCCTTCCTACACACGACTTGGGGACCATTGTGCAATGGTCGGATAGCTAAATGAAATTATCAAATAAGTCCATCATACATCGCATTATTTCAACAAGTATAAGTCCTGTTGAGCATCCTAATCCATCCTGAAATCCACGATGCACTGATAAGCTGCTGCTGCTGCTAGTAACTACCGTTCATGTCTTCTGCACACCATCATAAAACCCATTCGCACAGACAACACACTGCGGATCTCTTCCGCACTACTTGCAGCAGGAAGAGAGCATTGCTCTTTCTCTCGCCAGCATAACTTAATACGATGCCGCAGCCTGCAGTTATTAATAAAAGCAGCAGACTAGACAACGACTAAGCATATTTTCATTAAATTTCCTCCGCCCGTCTCGTGCATGCTTCTCACCTCTTATTTCCGTCTTTCTTCTCTATTCTAGGTAAGTACCTGCCAACCTTCGTGCGAGACATTCGGCCTATTCCGTGTCCATGTATTTGCCTAGTAGGTGCAAACATATTGGAGTTTACTATATGTACCGACGGAACTGGTTACAACCATGCATAGTTGCTGGTGACTGGACTCGGTTGGACTGTGGAGGCACAACACCAGATATGCAAGGTAAGTGGAAAACTTAACGAACGAATAAAATACATGTGCCAGGAATGGTTAAGATTTCTTCCCATCGCATCGTCGGCGTTCTACCTGCGGGGAAAGCAATTTCCCTTTTATTCCGAAGATCCCTTCTGCTATTGAGTACACAAGTCTTGTGTTTTATTAAACCTCCTTCTCTAGGATTGGGAATACACACTGCCGATCTGTGGTGAAATGAAAAGTTTATTTGTATTCAAACAAGCTCGGTACGGTCCCTTCCGAGCCCATTCATGTTGCTACCCAACACTGAATTCGCACAATAATCATAAATGGAACATACATTCTGCACGGAAAGCACACCTCACCAATAGCAACACATGGAATTACATACATTCCCAGTTCGAATAAATTCATTTACTGGAGAACTTACTGGCCATGTTGCACTACGTTCCCTCTGTGTCGCATCACCGCGCCTGGTGCATTGATCCGTGTGTGCATGCATGTATGTGTGACTCTGTGTGTATGTGTGCCATATGAGGCGAGAAAATTTTACCCATCCCAACAGTGCTGCTCTGATGCCTTTATTTACGAGATGTTGAGCAAAGTGCAACGGAGACAGGGGCGTGTGCGGTTGATTCGGGCTGCATGAGTCCCATGTTCCTGCGGATTGCACCATTTTTTGTCCTAAAATCTTCAGCCTTCTTGGAAAGTTCGTCGAGAGTTATCAGACAACTTCTCCATCAGAAATCTTATGGTCGTTATTCTTGAATTCGTCCGGAACTATTTCGGAATTTATGGTGTTTTAACTTTCTTTTGGAACTTCTCCAAACATCTCCAAATGTTTCGTAGAAAACGCCACTTAACACCAGGGCCCCACAAAGTCACTTTCAATCGTAAATCGTCAAGCGACAATGAAGCTGTCAACCATCACTTTCAATTGAAAGTCATTCTGTCTTCTCTTCGATCAGATCCCCGTCAGACCACTTTCGATCAGTTTTGGCTTGACTCGTGTTCATATATTCTTTCATTGTCAAATGAACTTACTTTTGCATTGAAGCGAAGCTGTTCGATCCAAATTCGTGCACTTTTTATGACTTTTGAAGCTTGTTCACTCGATTCATTTAAGCGTATGCGCATAGATCTGTGCACGTGGATGTCACAATTTAGCATTGTCGGGTGGTTTGTTTGTCCATCAATATGGGTATTTTTTTTTTAATCGGGGTGACGTCTAGAGATCAAAAATGGATATGCGACGCCATTTTGAAATCCAATATGGCCGCTTCTAGTTTAAGAAAAAGTGGGAAATGCTGTCATATTTATACTAAACAATAAAAGTATTTTTGGAATCGGGATGATGTCTAGTGGATGAAAATCGATATCCGACGCCATTTTGAAATCGAAGAAGGCGGCTTATGATTTACGAAAAAGTGGAAATACAGTCAAATACACATTAATATTGCTATTTTTGTAATCGGTATGAAGTCTACGGATCGAAACTTGATATACGACGCCATTTAGAAATCCATGATGGACGCTCCGATTTCAGAATAAGTGGGAAATACTGTCAAATACCCATCAATGTAGGTATTTTTGGAATCGGGATGGCATCTAGAGGCCGGAAAACGATATCTGACGCCATTTTTAAATCCAATATGACGGCTTCGTATTTCAGAAAAATAGGAAATGCTGATGCCCTCCCATCAATATGGGTATTTTTGGAATCGGAGTGACGTCTGGAGATTGCACAGTGATTCAGAGCGGAAAAATATATGTAAATTGGGTTTTCCGCAAAATCTACTGGTTGTAGCGTTTTGATGTCTTCGAAAGAGTTGTTGGTAATGAAAAATTAGATAAGTCATTAGGGTGATTCAGTTTTAGAGTGACTTCAAAAATCTAACTCTAAAGGGAAATTTTTGGGAACTTTTTTTTACTTCTTCAAAGTTGTAGAGGATGCAAAACCAAGCAACTTTGTCCAAGACGTCAAATTTTTATCTCATCATCTACGCAGTCTACGAACTGAAACAACTAGAAGGTTAGGGTGATTCATGAAAAAACAGTTTTTTTACCATAACCTTTTTTGCTTTGTATTTAGAAAAAAAACTATTCTTCAGAACACTTTTAGAACTTTAAAAACACACATTTTGATCACCCAACCACTGAATCATTTGAATTCATTGGTAACCATAGTTCATTTGTTATGCACACTAATCCAGGCCTCTATCGATCGGTAAATTTTGAATTACAGAACTGTTCGATAAAAGTTTGAAAATCTTTTAAAAATCCAATAATTAGTAAATGTTTTCCGAACTTGTACAGACTTTGTTTAGCTTACCCCATTTAGCTATAAAAAAAAATGTCAAATTTATTGATTTATCACGTTTAACGGTCATTGGACAATTTTACCGACTTGATCTGCTGTTCAAAAACCCGGTAAAACTCTACTGTCTTCGGTGAATGACCGGTTATTGCCACTTTTATTCATTTTCTATGCCTTTTTTTCCTTAAAAATGACAATTTTCTAATTCTAATATTTCGAGTTCAAAAAATTATACCTCTGCCATTTTGTCAGCAAATATAGAACCAAATTTCTTCTTTCCATTACTTTCAATAGATTTGCAATTGGCTTGCGCGTTTTAAAGTTATATTAGTTTGAAAAATACTTGTTTCAAACCTTAAAATGACTATATCTTTTGATTCGGTAGTCCAAACGTCATAATAAGGTGATCAACATGTGTGTTTTTAAAGTTCTAAAAGTGTTCTCAAGAATAGTTTTTTTTTTCTTCTAAATACAATGCAAAAAAGGTTATGGTCAAAAAACTGTTTTTTCATGAATCACCCTAACCTTCTAGTTGTTTCAGTTCGTAGACTGCGTAGATGATGAGATAAAAATTTGACGTTTTCGACAAAGTTGCTTGGTTTTGCATCCTCTACAACTTTGAAGAAGTAAAAAAGTTCCCAAAAACATCCCTGAAGAGTTAGATTTTTGAAGTCACCCTAAAACTGAATCACCCTAATGACTACTCCAATGAAAAGATGCGCTTTTTCATTACCAACAATTCTTTCGAAGACATCAATACGCTACAACCAGTAGATTTTGCGGAAAACCCAATTTCCATGTATTTTCCGCTCTGGACCACTGTGGATTGGAAATCAATATCCGACGCCATTTTGAAATCCATGATGGCGGCTTCTAGTTTGAGAAAAAGTTGTAAATTCTATCAAATACCCATACAAACGGTTTTTTTTAGAATCAGCGGCTTCCGATTTGCGGAAAAGTGTCAAATATCCTAAAATATGTTTTTTTTTGCAATGGGGGTTGAGACGTAGATGGCAAAAAATGATGTCACGCTGTCTTTAAATCCAAGATGGCGGCTTTGGTTCCGAAAAAAACTGTGAAATACTTTGACTATATGTTTAGTATTACTTCTACGTGAAGTCAACGATTTACATAGTTGAAGATGCTAATTCCAAATAACAGACTGTAGTGGTAATTTTTATACGATAGATGGAGTAGATTTATACCTTCCTTAAAAAGTTGTCCTAGCTCGCTATTCTACTATCTATATGAAATTTTCACAATGCCGTACTCTAGCGGAACTATCAACTCTACACTTTCATCTACTCCATCTATCGTATAAAAATTACCACTACAGTCTGTTATTTGAAATTAGCATCTTCAACTATGTAAAATACTGTCAAATACCGAGCAATGTGGGTTTTTTTGGAATCGGACTGACATCTAGAAGGCAGAAATCGATGTCCGACACCATCTTGAAATTCAAGATAGTGGCTTCCGATTTCAGAAGAAGTGTCAAATAGCCTACAAATAGCATCGAATATAGATTTTCAGCATCTACGCGTCGTTCTCGTTCCGAAAATAGCCAGATCTTATGGTATTTGACACATTTTGTGAAACCCGATGGCCGCCATATTGGATTCCAAAATAACGTCGAATATCGATTTTCGGCATTCACACGTTGTCTCCATTCCGAAAATACCCATATTGTAGGGTATTTGACACTCTTTGAACCTTGAACACCATATTGGATTCCAAAGTGGTTTCTAATACCGATTTTTTGCATCTACGCGTTGTCTACGTTCCGAAAGTACCCATATATTAGGGTATATGACACGTTTTTTTGAAAGTTGATGGCCACCATCTTGGATTCCAAAATGGCGCCGAATATCGATTGTCGGCATCTACGCGTCAACCCCGTATTGTAGGATAGTTGACACTTTCTGAATCCTGATGGCCACCATATTGGATCCGAAAAAAACCCATATCTTAGGGTTTTTGACATTTCATAAAACCAATGGCCACTATCTTGAATTCCAAAATTGAGTCAGATATCGATTTTCGGCACCTTCGCGTCGTCCCCGTTCCGAAAATACCCGTATTGTAGGGTATTTGAGACTTTCTCTGACCCCGATGACTGCTATCTTGGACTCCAGAATGGCCTCGTTAATTTAATTTTCGTTAAATACAAAATACTATATTATTACTACATATAATCCGGATGTCATCCCCAGAGATGCAAAATATCACGACACTGACTCGACACTCGTCAACGCATCAACCGACTATTGCTGACAGAACGTTTTGTCAAGCAGTGAGAGGTAGAGCCATGGCAAACAACAATCACCAGAAATGGTCGCTGCTCACAGGCAAAACGTAACACTCGCTGCTGATGATGTAAAGCACAACGAAAACAGTGAAGACTTTTGCAGTACGATGATGAGAAAAAGGGAAACGACAGAAAAAATGAAAACAATGCCTACGCTTTCCAAGTTCATTTCGGCACGCGTGACTGTGTGAGTTACAAACAAAGCTGGCAAAATTAAACGGAAGCTGTTGGATTCACTCATCAAAACACTCACATAAGCATGCAAAGCAGCAACTGCATGAAAACGAGCACAAATGAGTGTCGTGATTGTCGGGAATGACCAGAAAGGTGATGGGTTCCACCGAAGACGACATTCACCAGTTGCTTTTTCTTCTTTCGTCAACTTGATGGATGGTCATTGATAGTGCTTCGACAAGCACATTGATAGGAATGTACTAAGCGTTACTACCATCAGCTGTTTGACGATCGTGATTGTGATAGGTCTCAACTCTGGTGACAAGTCGAATGAACCCCGAATTGAAGTGAAAGTGGAAAAAAAAATTTAGGAAGCAGTTTTCGAGTAATTCATTGCGTCAATTGAAACAAGTCTTTGCTTCAAACGAAATGAACTAAAGCACTTGACGAACGAAACAATTGATAGTCCAGTCATGTTTGAAAAGAGGAATGTTCATCGTGACTCGATAACAAAAAACACGGTGACTTACACGAAAATGATATTGCTCGAAATTGAACGATTCTGCGGAGAGTTCATTTTCTTTTCTTTGTTTCGAAAATGCAGAACCCTGCTTAACACAGACGAGTGAACAAACAACTCAGTACGGGTGCTCATAAATATATACGCACAGTAGAGTACAATTCACTGCACACATTACAAATCCATTACTAATTTTATAATTTATGAAGTTTGAGTAAAATAAAATATTATGTCATGCTAAGGAACAATCATCTGCACCGTTTTCTCCCGGTGGGTCTGTAAAGAAATCAAAATCGAAATCGAAAATTCCTCTTCGATCCTTCAGATTCTTATAGTAATCTGCTTGGAAGTCGATTTGGATAAAAAATTTACTGCCGCCATGGCGCCTAAACGCAAAAGAAAGGGGCAAACTGTTGACCCCCCTTCTGAAGAAATTAATTTGAGTAATCAATTTGATTTGCTCACGGATGATGAGAATGATCCATCATCCAAGAAAAATTCTAGTAAACTTTCCCGGCTTAATGCCAAGAAGGAAAAGATTCCCCCTATTGTAATAACCACTACCGATTTCCATGCTCTTCGCATGGAACTTTTGAATTTCGTGAAAGTTAAGTTTTCACTACAAATTGGACGTCGGGGTGAATGCCGTGTATTGGCTGAAACCTTGGACGGATTTAAATGTCTTCTCAAGTATCTTACTGAGAAGAAGCACAAATTTTTTACTTACGACACCAAAACTGAACGTGTGTTCAAGGTTGTCATGAAAGGACTGCCCAGTGGTGAATCCCTGGATCAGATCAAAGATGAACTGGCAAAATTACTTGGAGTTGTGCCACTCCAAGTAATCAAAATGAAAATGAAATCCCGTCCTGGCGATTCGCGCAACGGGATTTCTAATGATTTTTATTTAGTTCACTTCAAGTCTAGTGAACTAAACAACCTTAAGGCCTTAGAAAAAGCTAGCCTTATGCTCCATGTCCGAGTGAAGTGGGAACACTTCAGGAAGACTGGAGGAAATTTCCAAAACCTCACTCAGTGCCGTAAGTGCCAGGGATGGGGTCACGGAACTAAAAATTGCTACATGCCAGCTAAATGCATGAATTGTGGTGATTCCTCTCACGCAAAGGACGACTGTCCTGTGAAGGAAGATCCTAAGAAATTTAAATGTTCAAATTGTGGTGAAAACCACAAATCCAATTTTTGGGAATGTAAGACTCGCAAAGCGATCCTACAATCTCGTTCTAACCGACAGGTAGGAAACGCTCCACGTTTCCGACCAGGTACAAATTCCTCTGCTGTTAACAACGGTCAGCGAGGAACAAATTCTACATTCGTACCCGTAGGTACAAATATCACCCCTGCTTCAAATGTTTCATCTGTACCTACTCCCCTCGCTGCTAACAATGTTCAGCGAGTTAATGGAGCTACCTATGCTGCTATTGCAGCGGGTAGAAATCAAAATACTAACCAACGTTCTAACGGAAATTTTGACAATTTTGACTTAGGAAGCATTACTGCTCCTAAAATGGAATTTTTACAGAATTCATTAATTGACATGATTTCTGATATGCTTAAATCTAACTCCATGTTTGATGCTATTCAAACTGGAGTAAAATTTGCTAATAATATTGTCATGACTTTAAAATTCAGTAATGGATTTTAAAGCATTAAACATTTTAAATTGGAATGCTCGATCTCTTAAAGATAATGAAGACGAGCTATTTAATTTTTTGAGAGTTCATAACGTGCATATTGCCGTTATAACTGAAACGTTCCTTAAACCTGACCATAAGGTTAAGAAGGACGCAAATTACTTGATTTATAGAAATGATCGTCTTGATGGACCCTGTGGTGGCGTTGCCATCATTATTCATAGACGAATCAAGCATAAAATTCTTTCTTCATTTGAAACCAAAGTTTTTGAAACTTTGGGAGTTTCTGTTGAAACAAAATTTGGACAACTTACGTTTATAGCTGCCTATTTGCCATTTCAATGCGTAGGCCAGCAAAAGAATTTTCTCAAGGGTGACCTCCAGAAACTTACCCGTCATAGGTCTAAATTCTTCATTATTGGTGATTTTAATGCAAAACATCGCTCATGGAATAATGCTCAAAGCAATTCCAATGGTAATATTCTGTTTGATGATTGTTCTGCAGGTTATTACACTATTCAATATCCAAACAGCCCAACATGCTTTTCTTCTGCAAGAAATCCCTCAACTATTGATTTGGTCTTAACTGATTCATGTCATCTTTGTAGCCAATTGGTTACCCATGCTGACTTCGGTTCTGATCACCTTCCAGTAACTTTTGAAATATCCCAAGAAATAATTTCTAATCCCAACAGCTTTACTTTCAATTACCATAGGGCTGATTGGGAGCAATATCGAACATTTATGGAATATAACTTCGATCCAAACATTCCTTTGCAAACCAAAGATGAAATTAATTATGCTCTTGAATCTCTGACTACTTCTATAGTTGAAGCAAGAGCTGCCTCAGTACCAAAATGCGAGGTTAAATTCGATTCAATTATAATAGACGATGATCTTCAGCTCTTGATCCGTCTTAAAAATGTCCGTAGGAGACAATTTCAAAGAACACGCGATCCTGCCATGAAAGTTATCTGGCGGAATTTGCAAAAACAAATTAAAAAGCGATTCTCTGCCCTGAGGAACAAAACTTTTGAAAATAATGTTTCTAAATTAGACCCGAGTTCCAAACCCTTTTGGAAACTCACAAAAATTTTGAAAAAACCTCAAAAGCCAATTCCAGCGCTTAAAGAAGGTGGTAAAATTTTGATCACAAATTTGGAAAAAGCTCAGAAACTTGCTAAGCAATTCGAGAGTTCCCATAATTTCAGTTTGGGTCTTACTAGTCCTATTGAGAATCAGGTTGCTCGGGATTTTCGGAATATTTTCTCTCGGGAAAATATTTTTGATGATTCCTGGGGGACTGATTTGGACGAAGTAAGGTCTATAACTAAAAAATTTCAAAATATGAAAGCTCCAGGTGATGATGGAATTTTCTATATCCTGATCAAAAAACTCCCAGAGAGTACCTTGTCTTTTCTGGTAAAATTATTTAACAGATGTTTCCATTTGGCATACTTTCCTGATAAATGGAAAAATGCAAAAGTTGTTCCAATTTTGAAGCCGGATAAAAATCCAGCTGAAGCTTCTAGCTACCGTCCAATAAATTTGCTTTCTTCAATAAGTAAACTTTTTGAAAAAATAATTTTGAATAGAATGATGCTTCACATCAATACGAACTCAATTTTTGCAAATGAGCAGTTTGGATTTCGCCATGGGCATTCAACTACTCATCAACTCTTGAGAGTTACCAATTTAATTCGTTCAAACAAATCTGAAGGCCACTCAACTGGAGTTGCTCTTCTAGACATAGAAAAAGCATTCGACAGTGTTTGGCATGAAGGTTTGATTGCTAAATTGAAAAAGTTTAATTTTCCACTTTATATTATGAAATTAGTTCAAAATTATTTAACTGACAGAACTCTGCAAGTAAATTATCAAAATTCCAAATCTAATCGACTACCTGTTAGAGCAGGAGTTCCTCAGGGTAGCATTCTTGGGCCTATATTGTATAACATTTTCACTTCGGACCTCCCTGATTTGCCTCAGGGTTGCCACAAATCTTTGTTCGCTGATGACACAGGCATTTCCGCTAAAGGAAGAAGTCTTCGTGTTATTTGCAGCAGACTTCAGAAAAGTTTAGATATTTTCTCTTCTTATTTACAAAAATGGAAGATTTCTCCCAACGCTTCCAAAACTCAACTTATAATATTTCCACATAAGCCTAGAGCTTCGTTTTTGAAACCTAGTAGTAGTCACATAGTCACTATGAACGGAGTTCCAATTTCCTGGTCAAACCAAGTGAAATATCTTGGATTAATACTTGACCAAAATTTAACTTTTAAAGATCACATTGAGGGCATTCAAGCCAAATGTAACAAATATATAAAATGTTTGTATCCTCTTATAAACAGGAAATCCAAACTTTGCCTGACGAATAAACTTCTAATATTTAAACAAGTTTTTAGACCGGCCATGCTTTACGCTGTGCCAATATGGTCTAGTTGTTGCACTACCAGGAAAAAAGCACTTCAAAGGATTCAGAACAAAATTCTGAAGATGATTTTGAAGTTGCCTCCCTGGTACAGTACTACCGAAGTACATAGAATTTCGAATGTTGAGACTTTAGCACAAATGTCCAACAAAATAATTAATAATTTCCGGCAAAAATCGTTACAATCCTCAATTGCAACGATTAATTCCCTTTATACTTAGATAAGATTTAGTTTTAGTTATTTAGTTTTAAGCTATCAATTGTTATACTGACATGCAGGTTTAAAAAACCTGTTTAAAATACTGAATTGCCAAGACAGGAACAATGTAAAAACACTTAGATATATATCATAACAATTAAGGCTGGTAAGTTACTGTAGTAACTGGAGCACCTAGGTTAAAAATGAAATGTAATTTATTTTGAATTTGGAACAAATAAAGAGTTAAAAAAAAAAAAAAAAAAAAAAAATCGAAATCGAAAATAGCAACAATCATGTTCACAAAAGCAAGTAAATTTCCAGTGTCACGTCAAACCACGTCAAATCACATTACCCTTAATGAAAGTTCGAGTACTCCTTGGTTGGAAACCCCTCGTTCCTCCAACACCTGTGCACACTAGCGTTTCTCGCTTCCTT
The DNA here is from genome assembly GCF_037179485.1 of Ochlerotatus camptorhynchus. Classification (NCBI taxonomy): domain Eukaryota; kingdom Metazoa; phylum Arthropoda; class Insecta; order Diptera; family Culicidae; genus Ochlerotatus; species Ochlerotatus camptorhynchus. The sequence continues at coordinate 2,008,809 of NW_027040719.1, forward strand.
GTTCGCTTCCCTATTCTAACCCACCACTCTCTTCAATTAGATTAGATCGTAGCATATTGCATTCACAACACTGAAGTCGGAGGTGATGCCATTTTCCCAAAGAAAATAGCATTCCTTAATATCACCGAAGAAAATACCCAAAGAGGAGAAAGTGAGTGCAAGAGCTAAGCTGCTTGTGAATACATCACAAAGACGATAGTGACTTCTTTGGGAAGGTCGTGCTTTCTGCTCTTCTGCTGAGACGTTGTCGAATTTCGTTACTTGCGAAAATGAGGATTCCCTAGGGAGAAGTAAATTTGGATTCCATGTTGCATCATTCCACCTCCCCCCAACTCCCCCCTATTGCGGTGTATGAATGTGTATGTGACTATTGCATGGTACTGCCTCCATCCGGAACGTCGATGAATAACTAAGAAGCGGTGCCACCCAGCAGGCGCAAGCATGAATCGAGAAAAGCTTTTACTTGTAACATTCGTTTATGATTGTAGGGATCATTTACCACCCCCCACGCATAATCGCATGTAAGCACCCAGCATGCATTCTAAGTATCATTTTCCGATTGCAATCAAAAGGAGCCTTCTTATGATGATTTCTTCCACGAACCGCCAGCCGAAAGTGCTTGCTCATATTCCTGCCCATATTGAATTGCCGAAACGGGACGAGACAGTTCGCAGCAGGTGTGTTTCACGGGGTTCACTCGGAAAATCTGCATGACAGCTGACGACCACGATGACGGCTCTGCGGTTGCTGTGGGCCGGCCAACTAAATGGAAAAACTATGACACCCAGTCGGAGCGCTTGGTGGGGTACAGGAACGAGACTAATGGATGCGCTGCCATGGGTACTCTGCAGGACTACATATTGGAAAGTACTCGCAGTTCCCACTCTGTGTGAAGGTGATTGGGTCGCTCGTTGCCACCACCAGCCAGCCCGGTTGGTCGACCGTTATTTATAGGGATGAATGGATGATTGCTGCGAATTCCGACACAACGGCAAACAAAAGCGATTTGTGCACACATCAAAAGGAGTTCGAAGTGTGTGAAATGATTTTTCGATGAAATATTTTGATTCGATCCGAGTTTAGTCGGCTTCACGGATGATTGGTACCTGATTGGATGTTAACAAATTGCGTAAAATTTAAATTGAATTATTTGGCATTGGAGAAGAGAGAGCAGCTCTATTAGCATTAGTAACAAGTTGTAATTTGATATGGAATATGTTTTTGAACTAGATTGTTGAATGTTTCGGAACAATCTAATGACGTAATACTGACGAAAATCACAATATCGTTAAAATAATAATTTTGGGATGTCCTAGGCCATCCAAACTATCCAGAAGTGCTAATACTTGACTTTTTACCTTCCTTCAGTGGTTCAAAGGGCCGACGTGAAAGAATTGCAACACAACTGCTTGCTTTTGCTTTGACCTGGGCTCATGTCAAATTCCTATTGAATTGCTTGATTTCCTCATTGAGATTCACTCGCCATAAGCTTAATCCTCCTCCACCAGAACGGGAACCGCTTCCAGTGGTTTCATTGTATGGCAGATTCGTCAACGGGAAGCAGAGCGCTTCCATTGCAGCAATGGACGCAAAACGTGGTCAGCACTCACGTTTTCATCACGAAACGGTTGCTTTCCAAAGTCGACGACGCATCGACTGAAAGAATTGCTGATGAAGCACAATGATTGCTACTGAGTAAACAGACGATCGCGTGACACACATTGTCGACAGCCGAGTGAACACTGAGAACCTTATGCATGACGGCATTCAGTTGACTGTTGAAATTCTCCTTATTATGAGCTCGGCAGCATCAGCTGGCGCATATCATTGCATGGTTTTGAACCCGTGTTCTAAATCTGTCAACGATTATCCTTTCATTAATAGGTTCCCTTTTGATGAAAGCAGCTTTTGCCTGAAGCCTAAGCAGGAAATCAACTCCACGGTGCTGGGGTGTATTTTCACCTCGAATACCAACAATACCAGAATACGACAGTTTGTATTTCCCAAAGTTCGGCCAACGCTCAGTCACAGGATTTCAAGCTTCATACGTTGTGCCTTACTGGTGATTTGTGCCAGCTTAAGCTAAGCCTAATATATACCATGTTCCAATTCTCATCCGTTGTTTTCCGCTGAGTCGGTCTTCTTAAATCAGTTCATTGTCTTTCTCTGTTGGCATCTGTAACAATTTATAGATTTCAGAGACAGTAGTTGGTTGGCCTAAGGTCTTTTAATCCCATTACTCCAGAAAGTATTCGTGCTGTAGCAAGTAGGCCATTTGAACGTATACAAAGTCTCTTGAGATGAATCGGCACATCTTGTAATTATGGCAAGGCTGGTAGCGAGGCACTTTTCAGTCAAGCAAGTCACTAAAAAGTCTCCTTTTTAAGACCAGTCACTTTTTCTTGTAATCCATCACTATTTTAAACTTTTTTTAACGTGAATTTATTTCAAGATTGTTCATTCTTCTTGCAGTGTGTAGGATTGGTCTACATTTTGTCGGAGACATCATATCAAGAAGACTGGAAATTTTGCCAGAATCCAAGCGACAGATACAGTAGCACTGTACTTGAGCGAAGGTGGAAGCAACGCATAGAAAAATGAGCAAATACACAAACCTTTCTTCTGAGGATGTAATCTTTGCGATCAAATTCGTTCAAAGCATTTACCTTTGAGCGGCAGATGACGCAATTGTACCTGCCTCATAGCGGAAGAGTTGCCAGTCTTCTTTTCACGTTGTTTTCGATTTTGTTCTAATTTTTTAACAATTAGAAGTTGACGACCTTGTATGGAGTTTTTTGACGTTTAATCGTCTTTCTCTATCGTAACGTTTTTAAGACATGGTAATCAGTTTTAAAGAAACAGCTTTATTTCATTTTAGTAAATCTAAGATCACAACATTTTTAATGTCTTGAAGTTTCGTTCTAGCAAAATTGTGGAAACTTTTAAGAAGTTCTATTTATCTCGAAAAAAAAAACAAGAGCTAGAGATCTTTGGGGAATTCCAGAGATCTTAAGCGTCCGCGAAGTTTTAGCCCAGATTATCTTCTTCTTCTTCTTCTTCTTCTTTTTCTTCTTCGCATTTCAAGCTTTTTGCATATCGCATATTAGCTTATTGCGTGCTCTCAACTAAGTGTTCTAGATGCACTTCCACAGTTATTAATTGAGAGCTTTCGATGCCTGTACCATTTTTGCATAAGTATAATTGTATGGCAAGTCCAATCATACTTCTATGCCCAGGGAAGTCGAGAAATTTTCCAACCCGAAAAATTCCTAGACCGGACCGGGAATTGAACCCAGCCACCTCCAGCATGGTCTTGATTTGTAGCTGCGCCTTTACCGACTGAGCTAAGGGAGGCCCCAGTTCAGTCCATTAGTTTCACTAAATTAGCGGAAGATTTTTAGAAGCTCCCAAATTTTCAGAAAACTTTAGAAATTTTAAGAAAATTATTGAGGTTTTCACATAAGTCCAGAAGTTCACGGAAGCTAAAACATTTTTAAAATTAAGATATTAAATTAGAGAAGTTCCTCAGAGCAGAGATATTCCAGACCACCGAAATAACATAAATTTAAAAAAGTTTCGAGAAATTCAGTGAATTTTTAAAGAGAAGATTCATGATCGTTAGGAAAATTGTGGAAACTTTAGGAAGTCCGAAAAAGTTCAAAGAAGCTAAAAACAATGATGAGCAGTATTCCGAGCATCATGCTAGTTTCTCAAACTACAAAAGAACTTCAAGGCAGTTTCGTTAACTTCAGGAATATTTTGGGAACTTTAAAGTTGTTCTGAAGACCTCAGAATAGTCCATTACATATGCAATGGAGATTTCTCAAGAAAATTTGCTCGTGTTCTCCTGAAACTTTCATGGAATTATTTCAGAAATTCACTTGGAACGCTTCTCTGAATTCTCTAAAAAATATCACAAGAATATAGTTAGAATACATCTCGCAACTATCCTCCGAATCGAATTTTCTTTTAATTTTCGTAGTAATTGCATTAAAATTCTCCTCAGTAAGAAATTCTATGGAAAGATTCTCAGAATTTTCATTGAATTCGTTTCAAATTTCTCTTTTAATTTCACTCCTTCCCTTGAAATTCTACTCACATTGAATGCCTTCTAAGAAACTATTTCCATTTCTCCTCACAAATTCCATAGATTTCTCACCTTTATTTGTTTGGCAATCTCTCCTGGAATTATTTTCCGAATTTCTTTGAAGATCTCCTGGAGTTATTCTCAGATTTCATTGAAATCTTTTTTTTTAGCATCCCCGTCACCCCCTAAGTATTCACCAGAATTAAGGAAAAAATAAATGCTTTATTTCAAGTTCGTAATTAATTTTATGAAAGATTAGCGATCTTCATGGTAGTCCCATTAACTTCACAACAATTGTATGAAGTTTATAAAAGTTGTGAGGAAACTCTCTGGATGCTTTAAGAACCTTAAAGCGGTTCTTGTAGCATCCGAAAATTTTCAGAAACTTTTATTAAGTTCCTAGAGTTTCAAAGAACTTCACAGGTGTCAAGTGAACTTAAGAAATATAGAAAACTTGAGGGGTATTGTGTAATTTTTTAAAGAAGTTTTAAGCACCTCAGAAAAGCTAGATCTAGAGTTCTTTGGGGATTTTTAGATCTTCAGAGCAGTTCCCGTAACTTCAGTTTAAACTTTTGGAGGAGTTTGAAGATCTATAATAGTAAATTTAGATAAATGCAGGATAGTTCCATGATGTGCTGAAAAAAAAATCAAGAGCTATTAAGATGTTACGATAATGTCAAGGAAGTACAGAGACCTTCAGAAAATTTATGAAAACTTCAGAAATATTTCAGGAACTTCGCAGAAGTCCAGGGAAACTTAAAGGGAATTTACGGGAATTCCATTTATTTCCGAGCAGAACCGAGATTTTCAATAGAATTGACAGCTTGAGAGAAGCTTAGAGAACATCAAACAGATCAGAGAATCAAAGGGCAGTTCAAATAATTTCAAGGAAATTGTAGAAACCTTAAAGAAGGTTCGACAAACTCAGGAAATTTCCGAAAAATTCAGCAAAGCTCCGAGAGAATTTCTGGAACATGATAAAAATTATATGAACGTCCGGAAAACCTGTGAGTATTTTAAGGGTGTTCTATCATGGAGATTTCAAGAACTTAAAAAAATGCGAAAATTTAGCTAAGTGGTTAAACAACATCAACGAAGTTCCATTAATAAAAAAATGCAAGAACTTGTAACAAGCAGCAATATCTTAAAGAAATTCCAGAGATTCCAGAGAACTTCTAATAAATTTAGATATTTGTAGATAGTTTCATGATATTCAGCGAAGTTCCGAGTACTTCGATGACGATCAGATAGCTTCAGAAGCATCCCGTTAATCTTAAGCAAATTTGTTGCGACATACAAAGAGTTCCGTGAAATTAGGGGGTATTCCAAGAATTCTATGATTGACCCGACAACGTCAGAAGCGTCAGGGAATTATGAATGTATATCAGAAAATTTATCGGATTTTTAAACAAATTTAGAGAACTTCAGAGACGCATAAATGAGTGCAGGGAAAATAAAAAACCGCTTATAATGATTATAATACTTAAGGAAAATTGTCGAAACTTCAAGGCAAATAAATTAATTTCAGTAAAGTTGTGGGTTCTTCGTTTAGGCAGTTTTAATAACACCAGGAAAGTCTAAACTATTAAAGAACTTTTAAATTAGTGTATATAATTTAAGGAAAGTTTCATGAACTTCAGAAAAAATCAGTGAAAATCATAGAACTTCTTCTTCTTCTTCTTATTCTTCGCATTTCAAGCTTATTGCATATCGCATATTAGCTTATTGCGTGCTCTCAACTTGGTGTTCTAGATAAACTTCCACAGTTATTAATTGAGAGCTTTTGATGCCTGTACCATTTTTGCATTGGTATAATTGTGTGGCAAGTCCAATCATACTTCTTCCCGAAAAATTCCTAGACCGTATCGGGAATCTAACCCAGTCACCTCCAGCATGGTCTTGCTTTGTAGCTGCGCCTTTACCGTCTGAGCTGAGGGAGGCCCTATATTAATTATTTCGTTCTAATTCCATGAAAATTACGGGAGCACAAAATTTCCAAAAATTTTGAAAAACTTCGAAAACTTCACTGAAGGACAGTGGTCTTCAGAAACATTTCGAGAACTTCAAAGAAATCTATGGAACTTAAGAGGAGATCCGCGAACTTCAGGATTTTTTTTATGAACATTAACAAAATGCGGGAGCATTTGAAAGAAGTTTAGTTAGCTCCGAAAATTGGAGGAATATCAGTGGGAGGTTAGTTCCATTAGTTTCTGAAAATTAGTGGGAAATTTATAGCATTTCCCATATTTTCAGATAACTTCAGAGACGTTATAAATTTAATTGAGGTCTTCGAATAAGTTCAGAAGTTCAATTAAGCTTAAACATTTTTAGGACGGTTTTAATTAAATTCAGCGCATGCTTCATGACAACTGCAAAAACTTTAGAGAAGTTTTGAGAATTCCAGACAAATTAAACAAGGAACCTAAGAACAGTTTCGTTAACATTAGAGAAGTCACATCAATTTAAAAAAAAAAGTTTAGAGAATTTCAGCGAGATCCATGGTCGTTAGAAAAATTGAGGAAGCTTTAGGAAGTCCTATAAAGTTCAGGGAAGCTTAAGAATTTGTTGAGAAGTATTGTGAGCATCAGGCTAGTTTCTCAAACTACAAAAGAATTTCAAGGCAGTTTCATTAATTTCAGGAAAAATTTGGGAAGTTTCAAGTAGTTCTGAAGACTTCAGAATGGTTCATTCCTCATGATTTCGATGAAGCTATCCTCAGAATTCAATCTTCTTTTAATTTTCCTTGGAATTACCTTGAAATTCTTCACAATAAGAAACTCTTTGGAAAGATTCTCCGAATATTAATTGAATTCATTTCAGATTTCCTTTTTTAATCTCACTCATCCTTCCCTTGGAATTCTACTCATATTGAAAGTGTCCTAAGAATTAATTGGCATTTCCCAACACAAATTCCTTTGATTTCTTCTCATAGTTTGTTTGGCAAACACTCCTGAATTAATTTTTCCAATTCCTTTGAAGATGTCCTGGAGTTATTTTCAGATTTAATGAAATCCTCCTCCGGATTCTTTTTCTCCCACAAACTTTATAAAATTATCCTCAGAATGCCATTGGAATTTTCCTCTGAAGTTCGCAAGAGTTGTGCTCCTCAGAAATTCCTAAGAGTTTTATTAAAATTAACTTTTATTTCAATTTTTGAAAGTCATACTCAAATCTTCACAAGAAATCTAAAATTCCTCAAAACTACTTTGAAAGCAGATTGCATTTGATGTTTTTCTGAACGATTTTTTTCCCCCAAACTCCCTTGGAATTGGGTCCTTAGATTATAATAAAATTCCACGAGCCTTTCAAACTGTTCATGGAATTTGACTCCAGATTCTTGAAAATTTCTTTTAGTATTATAGCCTTTAAGTTCAGAGCTAGTTCAAATTTAGAATTTCTAGGAACTATGCATGTTCTAAAACTAAAATAAAACAAATTTTTTTGTATTTGTTTGTTACTGAAGATTAATCCTCTGTGGATCTATAAAGTTCAAATTGTGAATGAAAATAACGAAAACAATTAAATGCTTGTATTTTAAAATTCATTATTTTCTTTAAAATATCCTTAGCAAGAAAATTATTAAATTCTCTAAGAGTTTCAGATATTTTAGGGAAAATGAAATTTCATGAGGATTCTCGGTTTTCCAGGTTTTTGCAGTTAGTAGACACCCTGGCTAATACCGTGGGTTTGGACATTAACTTTCTATTGAATCTTTCGCTAAAGCTTCATATCGCTCATAAGTGTTTATGAGATACTAATTGACTATGTCTAAAACATCAAACATTAATTTGTTGTGCCATCATAATGACTACTTTTCTTCTCTTAGGTCACTTTTTAGTCACTATTTTTACAACTATAAGTCACTATTTGGTCACTTATTTCCCGGTCACTGAAAAACTCGGTTAAAATTCAAATGACTGTTATTCGTAAAGATTCGATAAAATCGACAAATTTTATTTTTCATCATTACACGGGGTTAACAGAAGTGAGTCTGTAAATTTTCGTAACACATTTTCTCAAATTTGAATTTTTCACAGATTTTTTAAATTTTACCGGAGTTCCGCAATTCAAAAACTCGGTAAAAATTACTGACTGGATCGGAAATCAGTGCCCAATTTAACCTGAAATTGCTACTTCATGTATGCTGCAGTGCAGCAAACGTGGAGTAACAATTTAAATGGTGCTGAGTTTCTGCACTTAAAGTTTCGAATTGGTTCCGAGAATAAGGATGTCACAGCGAATCACCTTAAACTCAGATAATTAAATTTATGAATATACTTTAGTTAACCATCCCACCCAAAACAATACTTTACGAACCAATTAACTTTAAACCTCAGCTCAGAGAACTCCAACATGCAGTAATTCACCCCCAACGCTCGTGAGTTCCAATTTTCCTCCCAATGACCACCCACAGCCGCCTGAATTGGAACATTTCTCTGTTTGTATCCACACTCCTTCGGGGCTTGTCTGCTCTCGGCAGCTCGGCTGAGCTATTGCGAGAATTGAGCTACTCTCTCTCGTCGTCGTCGTCGTCGTCGTCGTGCACAGTACCGAAAACCGCTGAATGATGCGAACCCTTTATCACACCCGCTGGCTGGCCGCGAGAGCACCGAATATCGCGCGAATTGAGCGAGCATAACAAACAGACAAAACACTCCGCACGCACAATCCATCACATCGCTATCTACCTCGTGTGCCACTCGAACTCGTCCGTCGCGTGATGTTTATCATCATCCAGTCTCTCACCGGTGGTTCTCTGAGCGCTCATTTTCGCGAACCCGAGACCCGAGACGGCGTTTCGCGCTTCGTCTTTGTCTTTTCCTATGCTATAATATCCGAACCCGCTTCGGGAAAATACCTCAGTCAATCGCGGCCCGTTGCTCATGTCTGATGTTGCAAACTCGCAAACTCTTTCTCTCTCGCCCGGTGTATATCTGGTATCATCTGATCTGAACCTGATGCTGAGTCTTTGTGGATTCATCGTGTTACGAATTTCAATCGAACTTGAATGATTGTTTAAAGAGCTTGTTGATAATCGAATACCCCCTTTAGGTTTTGTCTCGGTCGCGCGATCGCGATTCGCGAGTGAGTCAGTTTTGGTGGGGGTGAGGAATCAGGACTAGAGTGTGAAGTCCTTTCACACGTCACCAGGCCGCAACATAACACTGTGTGGAAAGTGGGTGGTGCGATGCGGATCAATTAGCATTCTCGTCCTTTGGCGGTTTCAAGCTCCGATTTGCGTGTGTTTGTATGCGTTGGTATGTTGTGAGTGCAAGAGGCATGTGGAAAGCTAATTTGTGGTGAACGAAGCACAACCAAGAAAAAAGCACGACAATCTTTGTGAAGCGAGGATAGTCAGAATTCCTTTGATCCTTTTGAGTACCACCGTTAGCGTGGAAAGTGAGGAAAACAGCGTGGCACGTGTTGTGAAGCCTCAAGGGCACAGGGTTCGAATCCTATCAGGACGATTAAAGTGTGTGCTGTTGAGGAAAAGTGGGTTTCAAGTGGTTCTACCGAAGATATTCATCGCGAAGCTAACGACCCCAGGCCAATGTCGGTGCAAAATCAGCGGAAATAAGCCGAGCAAAAAGTGTGTATTATCAGAGGTATTTCTTTTCCCTCCCTTAGTAGAAGCTGTTGTCTAGATAATTGAGTAGATTTTCCGTTCGCCTGTTGGTACTGCTGGTTGGTCGGCGTGGTCTTTTCGTTGGATTCGAGAGTGATTGGAGCTATTTTCGGCACTGCCACTTGGGCAGTCAGTGTGTTTTCCTTCGATTCTTACGACGACGACGACGGCAACAAGATGCCAACAACAAACGAACGAAAGATACGGCATACGGTAGTAGAACCCAAATCTTCGGAAGAGGAAGAAAGCAGACGAAGACGACGGTGACATTTGGGTAAACATGGCAAGCGAGAGAGAGAGAAGGCCGCCGATAGAAAGAGGGTGAGCGTTGGGCTGAATACGAAGCGAAGCAGGAAAGAGAGTCCATTACACGATAGAAAAGTGAGAGTGTAGAAAATAGGTCCAATTTTTCCGACTTTCGGAAGGTTTTTTTTTTCCTTTTGATATTTTACCTAGAGGAAAAGCGTGTGAGTGTATGTGCGCTAAAAAATAACAATTCAAAACCATGTGACGGGATTGTACAGCTTCTCCTATGCCATGAGGAGTCCTATCTCAAAGAGGATGATTGGAATTGCCTCATCATATGCGAAGACGAGACGGTTGTTATTGCTGGACGAAGCCGGAGTTGGATTCAGAGTAGAAAAACAGAACCGAATTGAAATATGGGAGAAACATTACATAATGTTTCCCTCGAGTGGAGTGTGTTTCTAGCTCTCGCTTCGGTAGAGCCGAAATGGAAATGATGGATGAAAATGTTGCGGGGTATAGCATGAGAGAGCCTCCCCCCGGCGGGCTATTTGAGTACTGATTTTTTTTAAAAGACCATTTCCCGAGAAAATAATCATAATGGTATTGAGAGAATGGGGATTTATGCGGAAGGATATCCATTCAAAATGCTGAGACACTGTCTGTCTGTCGGTCGAAGCTGTAGAAGCAAAATAGAACACAGCGAATCGCCGAGTCGCGATCCTCTATATGAGATGGGTGGAGGACCCTTTACAGACTTTTAACGAAGAACCCGACCTTGAGTGACGGTGTGTGTGAGTTGGTGTCCGACTAGCAGATGCCCCAGCACTGTGTTTTCGATTTCGAGTATTTGGGATCGTTTGGGCAAAAGGGGACGTCCGTACCCGTCGGTTGGTTTTATGTTTTTCTGATGTTTGTCTCATCCGTGCTGGCATTAGCATTTACAATTTTGTCCTTTCGAGAGGGCATGACGGTGATGAGTTTTGATTCGGTTTCTTGTGCTGGGATAATCTTGGAAACGTTTGATGGGATGTTTTATTCATTAGAATGATATTCGGGAATTGATTGACTAAGATTGCAAATGTTTGGGAAACTTTCGCTTCCATGCAGCGAGCTAGTCAGCAAGTTAGGGAGAAATAGCACCCCTCCTGGCCAGTCAGTGAAAGTTTGAGGGCTTGAATAGCATTAACATGGTTATAAATTAAATCATATGTATGAGGATACATTTTGCGAGGAAGTTTCATCATTTTTATGAAGCTTGGCCAAACTAGAAAACTGTGTTCAAAAACTTACCCTACTAGTACCGAAGACATATGGAAAAAATCAACTCTCTACAGTCCAAATTATGGTGTTGATCTTTTCCATTATTAGGGATACTTTTTTCGAAAGGCTTTTATGAAAATAATAAGAATTGCTGATGAGTTAAGCTTATCTGGAGCAGGTTTTGTTGAAATGTTCTCAATTTCCCCCGATATATTTCACGAGTTCCAACCAGATTTAGCCATCTGAAACTAGCATTCAGAAGCAATCATTGGTCCACATTGGTTTAATGCTGGACGGGATAAACTTTTTTAATTTATCCCTTGGAAAATACATTTGTTTTTCCGTTACTTTAAACAAAAATGATCAAGTCGTGGATCTTAATTTTATTTTCTGCATACGGAATCTTTTTTTTTTAATCTCGGAATTACCTAAACAGAGCTTTTCAAAGGGTTTCTTTGAAATGATCGTAAACATTTTCCTTGAATCATCCTTGTTTTTTTTTTAGACTTCCCTTAGTGAAATCGTATAATACTATAATAAATCTCGGCAGGTCAAAGGTTCAATTATTTTTGAACTGGCCCCGGTAAATCCTGGAAAAAACCGGGAAATATCCAGGAATTTGAAAAGCAATCAGAAAAACATGTAAAATCGGGAAAAACCCCGGCAAATCGACGGGAGAACCGGGAATAATCAATTAATCCTAATATGTGGCTATAAGTTGTATTTTTATTTATTATGAAGGTACAGCTTTGTTACACCTCATTATGTGTTTTGTAGCACTCACTTACTATAGGGTAGAGCTCATCGTCGGGTTAATCGCCCATCTTGGGCCTATCGAGCAGTAAACATGAAATAAATCCATTGTTTCAGAGTTAAAAAGTACGATACTTTAGTTAAAAAGCTACAGAACGAAGTCAATAAGAACGCGTGATATGAATGTTTACACCCATTTGTCTCAAAAACAAAAGAAGCGCTCCGACCAAATCAATTTTTATCTCCATCCGATAGGCCAAAGTGAATTTAATGGCGTTTCAATGCATTAGGCCTAATTTACAATCCGTAGGCCAATAAATGTCTGAGCAATGATTTCTCAAACATTGCAAGTTTGCTGCTACACATTTTTCTGGAGGAATCGTGTTCAGAGTGTTGATGCCTATACAATTTTCGGGGAATATTCCTCGAAAATATTTTGCAATGACATAAATAATTTAGAAAAGTATTATCCCAACATTTCCTTTGATTTCACCTCAAAATTCCATTAGAATTACCTCTAAATTTCCTTGAAATTATTCTCATAATGCCCATGAGAGGATCTCTTGGCATTTTCTTGAAACTCTCCTATAAGTTCCGTTGCAAATTTCATCAGAATCTTTTGGAACACTGTCCAAAAAAACTGGAACACTGTCCAGAAAAACTCACAATTTCCTGTCAAACTTTTCCGGAAACACCTTAACTACCCGCAAAATTCTTATAAATTCTCGATCTTCAAACTAGTTTGAAATGCTGTTTAAATTTTTAACTATATTAAGTGTTAGATGTTCTTGGAACCACCATTCACATTATAATTTTTCGCTCTCATACGCTGCCAATATCACGCGTAACATTGAAAAAAAAATATCATGCTTAATATTGATTTTACATGCCCCTTTGATATTGCAAGACTATTCACAACATGTAAAAATTAAGCTGACTCGAAACACAAATGATACCGTTGCACATCGTTTTCTTAAAAAGAGAAAGTATAGTTTGCTATCTTTCTTTACTCTTCAATCTTCCATAGAAATCCTTTAATACTATCATTAGAATGCAATTCCTATGAAAATATTCTCAAAATTTTAATAAAATCTCTTATCAGGAATCCTAGTATCTGAAGACCAGAATTGAAAGCTAACCCCAGAAATGTTCCTGAGTCTGTTTATAAATATCTTTGAATTTTCGACAAAATTATGTTGGATCTATTGTTCACAAGCCATTTGCCTCAGGATCCCCATAAAATGTCACTTTTACATAGCGGTTCCCTATGAGCTTCTTTTCACAACCGTTATGAAATTATGCTAAGAACTACTTGGGCATTCATTTAAGAACTTTCTTCGTAGAAATTCGTTGGAATTCAGCTCACAATTTCATAGAACATTCACTTAATTATCTTGGAATCCTGGTCAAATTTCCTTTAGGATGTTTACCAGAATTTGGTAATTATTCTTCTCAGAATTTCTCTTGAATTAACACTTTTATTCCATTCAGTTCTCCTTAAAAATTCCATAGGTATTTTCCTTCAGAATGCTACAGAATTTCTTTCTAAATTGCTGAATCAATGAACATTATCTCATGCTGCAGAGTCCTAAAAATTTCCCAGATCAAAATAATGATTTTTTTAATCTGAATTTTTAAAAATTGCATATTTCTTATATAGGGGAAATGGCTCTAATGTTGGCCTAAGGATTTAAGATTGGGGCCATTGCTAAAAATCTAATTTATTATTATTATTATTATTATTTGATATAATTCATCTGACACTTTTTTGACTTAATGAATAACATAATGTAGGGTTCATACAAATATACATAAATAGAATTACACAAATTTAGTCAAGTATTACGAAAATGGTCAGTAAACCGTCGTTGCAGCGTGGACACCGGTACGTTGAAGTCGAATAAATGAAAAACTTCATCAAAGGTAGCTGACATAAATCTAACCGGATCATGCTGTCCATATAGGGTATTGCGGGGTTCAAACTGTAGGAAATTTCGTCGTCGTAGTAAACGTTCGGGGGCGTAGATATTCATTCTTGCTAGTAAGGATGGTGAATCAATGTCATTCCTGAGGATTTTAACGACGAACATCGCTTGAGCAACTTGACGTCTATTTTTCAGCGTTTCTATTCCGAGTAGTTGACAACGATCCTGGTATGGTGTCAGATGCTGAGGATGACGCCATGGAAGGTTCCTGAAAGCATAACGTACAAACTTCCTCTGTACAGATTCGATTCGTGTAATCCAACTATCGTGATAAGGACACCAAACGATTGCTCCAAATTCCAGAATTGACCGTACTAGAGCACAGTACAATGACCTCAAACAGAAAACATCACGAAATCCACTAGCAATTTTCATAATGAATCCAAGCTGCCTGTTTGATCTAGAGATGATGTCATCATAGTGGAACCGGAAAGTGAGTTCTTGATCGAGACTAACTCCCAAGTCTCGAATACGTTGTACCCGCGCTAGAGGTTGCCCGGATAACGAATATGGATATACGATTTTCTTGAACTTTCTGCTGAACGTGATTACCTGACATTTCTCGATGCTGAGAGTCATAAAGTTCCTTGTGCACCAGTTTTCGAAGGAATTCAAGATATTCTGCAGTTCGAGACAGTCTTCAAAGCTGTTTACAATGACGTAGACTTTAGCATCATCAGCATAGAAAAGTCGCACTCCCGGTGGCAGAATCAGTGACACATCGTTGATAAACAAGGAGAACAACAGTGGTCCCAGGTTGCTCCCTTGTGGTACGCCAGATTGATTAACGAACATCTCCGATTGACTTGAACCGATTTTTACACACAAGGATCTGTTGGTTAGGTACGACCTGAACCAATCCACTGAAGCAGACGTTACACCAATCTTCTCCAGCTTCTTCAGAAGGATGTTATGATCAATCCGATCGAAAGCAGCCTTCAGGTCCATGTAGACAGCGTCCACCTGCTTCCCAGAATCGACTGCTTGAATGCACAGAGAGGTAAATTCAGCAAGGTTTGTAGCAACCGACCTTTTTGGATAGAATCCATGCTGATCAACCGAAATGTAATGTTTAGAGCGGGCAAAAAGAACGTCGTTCCCGATGATTTCAAATACCTTTGAACATGCACACAAGGAGGTTATGCCACGGTAATTGCTGACATCTCGTTTATCCCCCTTTTTGAAAACTGGAAACAAGAATGATGATTTCCAATTCGAGGGAAACACTCCTTGTTGAAACGAAAGGTTGAAGAGTTTCATCAAAGGTTGACATAGCGCAGAAGTACATCTTTTCAGCATCGCTGAAGGAATTCCGTCAGGTCCAACAGATAGCGAGAATTTCAGTTTACTTATTGCCCTCGCAACCTCATTTTCATCGATGTAGAAATTGTCGAAGTCCAAGACGTCCTGTGGAGTATCTCGAACTGCCTCTTCAACTTGAGCAGGTTGCGCAGCGAATTTAGAAGTCTAGCTTAACAAATTAAAAAAAAAATCGTAGCTTCATAGGCTTGTACAAAATGAACAGTCTTTATTGCTGAAATCAACCATCCCGATATTCCTTGTTTTACCATAGTTTGCTGTTTGTATGGATCCGGGAAAAATATGAGAACCTCCCTTAGCTCAGTGGGTACAGTCAGCTACAAAGCAAGACCATGCTGGAGGTGGCTGGGTTCGATTCCCGGTCCGTTCTAGGAATTTTTCGAGTTGGAAAATTTCTCGACTTCCCTGGGCATATAGTATGATAGTACTTTTTTTTTAACTAGTTCGTTTATTTACTAGGCTCAGTCATGTGTGACACTTTGCGGAGCCAAAATCAATAATGTTTGATTTACATATTAAATAGCAGTAATGATAGTACTTGCCACACAGTTATGCTAATGCAAAAATGGTGCAGGCATCGAAAGCTCTCAATGAACAACTGTGAAAATGCATCTAGATAGAACACTAAGTTGAAAGCACGTAATAAGTTAAGATGCGATAAGCAATAAGCTTGAAATGCGAAGGAGAAGAAGAAAATCCCAACGAGGAATTTAATTTCTTAAATCCACTGGCCACCTTGCAGATCCGACTAACAGGAATTTTGTAGAGCCTAGGATACTTTTCAATTAACAATTATGTTAAGGAGAAGAAGACGTGGTGAGGATCCACAACGTTTTACGGGTTGGTATAATAAATCAGGACATCGCAAAACAGCAGTTCCATTTCAAATGAGGATTTATTTTTTTTATTTTTTGATCGATCTTCTACGATTATGTTGAAACTTTGCACAGTTGTTTGTTTTTGTCCAACATGCCATTTAACATATTTGGTTCCCTAGTTTTGTACACGACTAACATTTGAAAAGGGCTCATGTAAGAATGATACGCATCAATAGAAAAACATATATCTTGCGAACGATTTGTTTGATTGAGATGGTGTTTTCGAAGAAGTTGCGGACAAGTACTGTGCCTTTCAAGAAAAAAATATACAATGTAAAAATCATATTTTTTTTACAAAAAAAAAAATCAAAATATCAAAAAAAAATTAAAATTACTCAAATTGCATATATTTTTTAATTTTTTTTATATTTATTTTGTAGTTTAGATAAAGTAATACCTACTGACACTGTGCATTTGCTGGGAAAATCATAAACAAAAAAGTTATGAATTATTGGAGAAATAAGTATTTTCCAAAATACCACCTACAGTTATCGAGTATCTTTAAAATAGTGTTAATATTAAAACACATCAAATTTAAAACAAAACAGCCCATAATGCTTAAATTGCCCAAAGTTGTTATTTTCGAGATACTCGTAGGTTAAAATTCACTTATCGCGTAATTTGAAAAATTTTAACTCTTTTGAAATTTTATTCGTGAGTGTTCAATCTTGAAAGTATTTTTAACAAAAACCCCAATTAATTTCCTTAAACTTTGCTGTTCACAGCTTTTCAATCATACGCATGAGTTAAGATATAATTAATTATGAGAGTAAGAGACGGTATGGGAAAAGTGTATTTTTGTGTTTGACCCCATATACGGCTAGCTAGTTTAGCTAGATCATCAGTTGCAGGAAACTTTTTGATTTCACGCAAATTTTAGCAATAATTAGACGAAGTCCAGAGAACTTCGGAAACTTTATAGAAGTTCAGAAAATTTAAGGGGAGTTCCGAGAACTTCAGGGAAACTCCGAGATCTTCAAGAAAGTTTCATGAACATCAGGAAAATGCGGGACAATTTTAAAAGAAATTGCGTTAGCTTCAGAGCAGTTTCTAAAGTTAGGGGAACTTCAGGGAAGATGATTGCCCAATAAAATTATTGGAAGCTCCACCGAAGTTCAGAAGTTATAAATGAAGCATAGGGATTCTTGGGACTGCTATATTAAGTTCAAGAGTGTACTAAGAGCTTCAAAAGAATTTCAAGAATTCTAGGGAAGTTACGAGAGCTTCAGGGAAGTTCCACTAGCTTCTGGAAAATTTCAAAAAAAAAATTCGAGAGCTTCTGGGAAATGGTAAACTTCAGGAACTTCCTTGAATTCCATAAACACTGCGGATACTTTTCGGAACTCCAGAGAAGTTCAGGGAAGTAAAGGTTGAACTCGAAAAAATCTAGACACGAAAATCTATTTAGGGTTTAAAAATACGTTTTATTTTTCATAGTTCAATGTATCAGCTTTACATTAGTAGGTATTATGCTTATTGTAAGACCATTGTTTCAGTCTTCCTTCTTACCATAGGCCGTTGCTCGAACTTTTCCTCGTACACAACCCATCATCTTTTACACGAGCCCTGTTCCCAAACAGCCAAATTCCATTTCCACTTGAAATCCTTCAGGTCAATCGCATTTTCACCATGTTTCTTCAGTTTGTGCTTCACAATTGACCAGAATTCCTCAATCGGCCTTAGTTCCGGAGTGTTGGCCAGATTCATCTCCTTGGGAACCACTGTGACACTATTTTCGCTGTACCACTGTTTGGTGGAATTTGAGTAGTGGCAGCTTGCCAAGTCCGGCCAGAATAGGCAATCCACCAAATGCTGCTCGACAAAAGGTGGCAGTCGCTTCCGTAGGCGCTCCGCCTAGTAAATTGGCTGGTTCATGGTCCCAGAGGAAACGATTGCTTGTCAGACAAGGAACTTTCCGAAGAATTTCGATTTGATTTTACATTCCTTCGGGACACTCTTCCGGTCAACCGAGGTATTCAATTCTTGCCCAGGATCGAATCACGACTTGGCAACTGAAACCAATGGCAACTGTAATTCTATACACTCTTAGCTTCAGCCAGCGAAATTTAAAAAAATAGCTACTCAAAAATGCCTTAATGGTGCGTTTTTAATGTGTCTGGATTTTTCGTGTTCAACTTTTATAAATATTTTAAGGGAAGTTCCGTGAGCATCCCGGTAGGTTCGAAAACTTCATAACAGTTGCATTTACTTCAGGAAAATTGTGAGAACTTTTAGAAATACTGAGGACTTCAGAAAAGTACATGAAACTTCAGGGAAGTCTAGAAAATCTCGAGGAAGTCCGGAGAAATTCTCGAAAAATTCCGTGAAAAATACCAGGATTTTAAGGGATGTTCTATGAAATATCTATGGATTTTGCCGTACATCTTATATCTGGCTGTAGAAAATGACAGGCACGTTTCAAGTTGCACTGTTGGAAATTATTATTCTAGCTTAAACTAATGGCATCTATTGTCTGGTATGCAGTTTCGTTATGATCGCCTCCCAGTTATTATTTGTGAACGATGACAGTGAAAAAAGCAAGGTGGGATAGAACAGTGATTAGGGGCTTTGCTTATCAGGGTCTGGGTTCAACTGCATTGCGTGTACTTTAAACTGATGCAACATTTGAAATATTCACTCCACACTGTTCAAGCGGTTCCAAATCGGGTCCAACTTTGCATTTGATCGAAAAGTAATCTTCAACAAAGTTGTAGCTGAGAGAATTTCGACAAGCACCGCTATCATTTTTCAAAGCAGAGCGATGTGGTTCATTATTAGATAGATATCGATAAAACTTTTAGTTTTCCGTAGTAATTTCTATATAAACTAGAAATGGTTTCTAAGTAAATTAGTTCGCATTTTGAAAGGCTAGTCAGGACCAAATTTGGACCGTTTGAGCACTGTGGAGCGAAAATTTTAAATTTGCATCAGTCTAGTGTAAAACATTCCAATATTACAGTGCTCTTGAAATCTTTTACAGTGTTTCTTCATTTTTTGAGTACTTTAATTAAGAAGTGGATATTTTTGATTAAGGGGGGGCTTACACTAAATAACTTTTTTCTGTCTTGTTGAAATTGATAAACATCTTTGGAAACATTGCAGATGAAGTCATTTTAAGAAACTTTGTCCAAGACGTCAATTTTCTATTTCTCAAGTGGACGAAGTTATAGGGTAAAAATGGAGTACAAACGGTAGTATCCCCTTAAAAATGGTGACATTTGAGCAATATTTGGATTTTTGGTAAGCAAATGAATAGGATCGTTGCGTTTCCCATACAAAATTTAAAATTATCCCAAAAATCGAGATTATATTCAAATTTGTTCAAATTTTGCCCAGTTGTTGAGCACCAGAATAAGCATAAGAAAAAGCAGTGGGAATCTACTCTAATGTAAACACTTGGAAAAATGGTCATGAAAACAGCAAAACATTGAGGTACTTTTTAGAAAATTCATTCCCCTTGGATCCCCTTTTGAATTATATATGTAACAGTAGAGCAGAAAATGCTGAACAAAATAACGTTAAGATTAGCTGCTAATACTTGCTAATCTGCAAAATACAACCCCTTACAGATAGCGTTAAAAAATTTTAAAAAGGGACTTAAATCCTTAAAACAAAGAAAAAGCGATTTGTTTTTTTTTTTGTAGCAAAAATTTGCGCAAACAAATTTGTATTCCATTTTCTCCCTACAACTTCGTCTACTTGAGAGATAGAAAATTGACGTTTTAGACAAAGTTTCTTAAAATCACTTCATCTACAATGTTTCCATAGCAACAAGACATAAAAAAGTATTTTTTTTTTCTATCTTAGTGTATACCCCCCTTAAGCAAAACAAATACCACTGCAATAAAGTATTTTGAAATTGAAGAAACATTTTAAAAGACATCAAAATGCTACACTCAATAGTTTCGTTGCAAATGGCCATGTCCCTTTGTTATGATTGCGTCCCACTGCCAGGAAGGCAGCTCCCACACCTGGATCCTACCTATCGACCCATCAACTCATGGACCGAAGACCAACGGCTTTACTGCCATTCCAAAGGAAGGGGTGATCAGAGACTTAGAAAATCCCAACAGTGCCGATTGGGATTGAACCCAGGCCCTTTGCAGTAAGAGACTCCGTTCGTTATATTGATCACTTAGCAGGAAACCCTCCAGTGTCTATCATACATAACAGACATGTTGTCCATAAAATATTTTGCGTTTAAATTTCTGTGAGCAATATAGGAAAGCATACTGTTTCAATAACCTCATTTTCTTTAATTTTCCCAGAAAATGAATTCTTCAAACAGACAGTCAGTCGAATCAAAACTGTGCCCCCGTCCCATTTGAATAACTTTTCCTGGGTCCAAAATTCCTGGTAGGCAGTAGATGGCAAAAAGGATTCTTATGATAGGCATCCTCTCGCTCAAGCTCACTTGCTTCTGCACAATCGAGGACGCGTCGCCGACGTCTCGTCGTGTTCAGGCTACGGTTGTTGTTTGAAAGCTCTTCTAACCGAAATCGACAGATAACCGACACACAGTGGTCCGAGAGGTACCAAATCGTGGCATTAATTAATGGCAGGGTTGCATTATTTATTTATTAATTTATGGTTCCAATGATTCATCTCACGTAATGAATTAAAAAAGTATAGTTAAAACAAAAACAGGTCACATTCTAATTCAGGACAGTCTTCTAATAAAAACAGTTAACGACACATTAAAGTCAAACAATGCATAGACGTCATTAAACGCATTACAAGCTGCGAGATGTACAAAATTACGCTGTCTAATCACTCTCTCAGGTGCGTAAAAGAAAAGCTGCCGAAGTAATTCGCGGGAATCAATCTCGCTGGTAATAATTTTAGCATCCAACACAGCTTGAGCATTTCTTCTTCTTTGTTCCAAGGTGTCAATTCCAAGCAGACGACAGCGATCCACGTAAGACGGCAAATTAGCCGTGTCACGCCAAGGCAGATGACGAAGCGCGTAGCGAACAAACTTTCTCTGTACACTCTCAAATCTGGCTATCCAGCATGCTTGGTATGGGCACCGGACGACAGCACTATACTCTAAGACTGAACGTACTAACGAACAATACAGCGCCCGCAGGCAAAGCGGATCGCGAAAGTTTTCAGATATTTTGAACATAAAGCCAAGCTGCCTGTTAGCTTTAGTCAGGATGTCATTGTAGTGCGGTTTGAAGGTCAATTCACAGTCGAGTGTTACTCCCAAATCTTTGACCTGGCTAAGCCTCTCTAATGTTTGCCCGGAAATGGAATAATCAAATATTACCGGGTTTTGTTTGCGGTTAAATGATATCACATTGCACTTGTTGATGCTGAGCGTCAAGAAACTACGGGAGCACCAACTCTGCATACGATCCATAATCAGCTGCAACTCCTCACAATCAGCGATGCAATTGATAAGCACATACATTTTGATATCGTCAGCGTAGAATAGCCGGCATCCAGGTGGCAGTAGACTCGAAAGCTCGTTGACGAAAAGCGAAAACAGAAGGGGTCCCAGATTACTTCCTTGGGGAACGCCGGAAACGTTCGTGAACACTTCAGAACGAGAAACTCCAATCTTAACGCAAATCGAACGGTTCATAAGGTAAGATTTGCACCACGAGATGAAGGATCCAGACACTCCGAGTTTCTCATGCTTGCTCAAATGAATGTTGAGGTCTACTCGGTCAAATGCAGCCTTGAGATCAGTGTAAACCGCGTCGATTTGTCCGACAAAGTCCATTGTCCGAACGCAGAGCGACCCGAATTCGGTCAAATTGGTTGTAACTGATCGTTTTGGGTAGAATCCATGCTGAGCCGTGGAGATGTAATTTTTACAAGAGTTGAAGAGCGCCTCATTGATGATGATGATCTCGAATACTTTGGAGCAGCAACATAGTGATGTGATTCCTTTGTAATTCTGGACATTCCTTTTATCACCTTTCTTGTGGACGGGGAACATATACAAAAATTTCACACAGCTTCAGAACGGACGCAGGAATGCCGTCTGGCCCGGCAGCAAACGAGAGTTTCAACCTTTGAAGAGCTAGACTGATGTGAAACGGACGAAGCTCAAATGCATCTGTTGGAGAATCGCTTATAGCAATCGTGACTTGATTTGGTGAGGCCGAAGATTCATTGAACGAACTCATGAAATGTTGAGCAAAAAGGCGGCATTTCTCCGCTTCAGATTCAGCGGTTGGTTTGCTCACCGAGATGAACTGACAATGGCAAACCGACTTCGTTCTTTTTAGAGTTTGCAAACGACCAGAAACGCTTTGGATTTCTGCGAAGGGATGATTGCGTGCGGAAGACATATCGTCGATACAGGAATCTGTTGCATTTCCTATAGTCGTTACTTGTGCGGTTGAACTCCTGCTTCGTAATGTACGAACGATTTTGGTAGTATCTTCGTATCGATTTAGCCCCATACCGTTTCAGTCGACGCTAGAGACCGTTAGACCACGGTGGCTTTGATGCGGCATCGGCATCGTCAACACATCCAGCTAATTCTAATGGTTGTCAATCGATACCGGAAATAGCAGCAGTAATCGCAACATAGTCGGCTCGACGGAAATCCAGTGTACGATTATTTTCGGAACAATCGCCAAAAACGATTGGCGCTGGGAGGTTCATCAGGACGTCTAAAGCAGTGTGGTCTGCATCAAGAAAGATCAGAGATTCTATGGCTTTCGAAACGGTGCATGCCAGAGTTGCAGCTTCGTTAGACGGAACAAGGTCTAGAAAGCGAGCGTTTCTATTCAATACACCATTGATCTGCGTGAGGCCATGCAAAGCGAAACCGTCGATAAGCGTTGAACTAGCAGCCGATAGAACCGATTGAGGCTCAACCTGGGAAGTCCCATCGTACGACTTACTCCACCGGAGCAAAGGCTGGTTATAATCTCCGAGCTGCAGAGCATAGTCATTGAATTCCAAATTGGAAACAATAGCACCGATGAAGTTCACATGATCCTGAATACCAATGACATCGTTGCAGCGGTCAGGAGGTAAATAGATCACGCCTACACTAATAACTCGACTTGGCGTAGTGATTCTAACTCATAGCTGTAATAGAGCATCGGAAACAGGTGTCGGATCGATATAACTGTTCCAACGAGATGAAACAACGATTAGGACACCTCCACCACGGGTTGGAAACCTTGTGTCTTCAGCAAAGTTAACTCTTAGTTTTTTTCAAAAATTCTCATAATCTCAAAAACTAATCGTCATTATCTTCAGAATAGTTGTACCGAATTACCTTTCTCTATAAACTTGCCGAAGACACCATCCTGAATTCTGATCTAAATTGCTGTCACCGACTGAAGGCCTTGGTAGATCAACTTTGACACGAATCTTCCATAATGCAACCCTGAGAAACTTCTTATTTATGCCATAATTTGATACGTTTCCGACCACTGTGCGACATTCAGCAAGCACCCGAATATGAAAGCGAAACAGAACGGTGATGTTACCGGCTACAAGCTACGGTAAAAGCATGAAAGCATAAACGAAAGCAGATGAAAAAAAAATACGAGCGTGCAGCATAACAGTTTAGTTCGTCAGCGTTGCGAGAGAGCCAGTGAGTAACTTGAAGATGCAACGCCGACGCTGTTGACGGCGCCGCTGCCGCCGCCGCCGCGGTGCCGCTTTTACATGCTATAAGTAATAAGTAGCAATGTTGCACTGCTGTTGTTCAAGCTGAAACGAACGGCGAATCGTCGAGAGTCGAAACAATTTGTTAAGGCGATTAAAATTTATGCTACCGACGAACGAAGTGCAGTCGGGGTTTACTCCACGGAACGCCGGATGATTGGGGGTGGGGTGTGGGGTATTTTATTATTTGCCGATGGTGAATCATTTAGTGAACAATCGTAAAAAAAAACGGAGGGAATTTTGATGTAAAATCGGATTATGTGCTGTAAGCACAAACGGAATTTATTGCACTTGAAGCAATTGCTTTTTTTTATTATTCAGAATATGACCTGACGGGATGTGACCGGAGGGGAAGAGACTTTATGGGATGTTTAGTAGTTGCAGTTCGAGTGATAAACCAATCGAATGAATAACAACTATTTAATGCGTTTTTCATGCCTATCATGAGGACTAATCCCTTGTTGAACTCTCCGACAGAAGTGGGGCTGTAATTAAAACGTCAACGCCAAATGGTAATTTGATGGTTCAATGGACAGTTCTCCATGCACAAGTGAGTTGGAAAATTGTAACACTGTAAGGGGTATCATCACTCCCCGTTCGGTGGGATCGAATAATTTCATAAAATAGGCTTGTTTTCAATCCAAAGCCATTCAAAACAGACCATCCTAGCATTAATTATCTTGTCAATGCATTTTATTATCCTGCGTGTCGTTGCACAATTGATTACTAATTAAAATGCATGATTATGAGTGCGTCACATAAAGGTGACGAGTGTGCAATACTGTGTGAATTTTTCGCCAAATTTCAAAAGTTTCCCAAACATTTCACTAGCAATTCCTAAAATCGCAAATTACCCTTATTCTGAAACTGTCCTTCCAACGCCCCACTGACCTTTGATAGTAGATCCTTCATTTGACCGGAAATGGGAGTTAACCCTATCTAGAGAGTTTTGCCGGCCCTGGGCGTTGATGTCGGAAAAAAGTAAAACAAAAACAGAAAATAGACGCAAAAGTTTTTAATTAAACCTCCATCAAACACAGACGGGTTGGCATACACAGACACAGACCGACAGACAAAACTTCTGTCAAAATATTGGCCGTAATTAATCGAGAAAACAAAATCTAATCCACATTCGAGTGCATGTGAAGGCTCGCACGCATTTTCCCTCCGTCGCTCGCCGTCTAATTGATGGGAAAATAAATACTCAGTTGAAATATTTCCTGTAAACAGAGGCTTTCGGTTGGGTCTTGAAGTGAGGAATTTGGCCCATGTTTACAAATGCTTCGCTTTTTGCTGTTGTTACTTGTTGGTTATTTGACGCTGCAGGTTTTCGATTAAAATAACGAATCGACCTCTTTCCTTCGGCGATGTCAAGTGCTACTGCTGAATAATCGAAAGCAAACAAAAATCCAAACCAATGTGTTTGATTAAAAATGAATTCGAATCGTTCAAGTGCCTTCGAACTAACGTCTTCTACCATGTTTTCCTCTCTTCCGGTTGCCATATCTCTTGCTTTGCGTCATAATCCCTCTATTTTTCGAAACCGAAGAAAGTGAGTGATAGGAAAACACACTGTTTCTGCGGAAAAGACTCAATGAAATCGAAAACACTCTGCTCATACCACCGCCGCCATTCCACAATCACAACTCGGCGAAAAGACCACGCACGCAACCGAACCAACCGGGGTAAGATTCGAACGGAAAACCTAAATAGAAGCAGGTTCGATGCTCCCTCTCATCGCCAATCCAAGCGCCGATATCGCTGCTACGAGTGCTATTTGCTTTGCTAGTTGTTCTCTGCCCGACAGCAAATCAACACGGGGCGGAGGTGCTGTAAGGAATCGGGAAGACGGTAAGATAAGTAGTTCGGTGGAATTGACGAGCTGTCTGTACGAGCGTAAGGTGTACACACATACACACACAACTGACAACAATCACCTCAAGTATAGATGCGGTTGGGAAAAAGTAAAATGGCTTTCGGCAATTGCTGGAAGCTGCGCTATGATCGGTATCGCTAATGAGCTTATGGAATAATCTGCACCTGTCAACTGCAAATCCATCTTGAGATGACACGAAGTAATATCGTAATCATATGTAACGATTGTCAGGCTACGTACCGGTACGATGGTGCATGGTGGAATTTTGGGAAAATTTCCCTTTGGATCAGATAAAATTATAATTGAAGGCTTGCTCATAGAAGAGATCAATATCGATGGTTTGCTGTTCCTTTCCCCGCCTCGTTAGAGACAAAAAACATGAATTGTTAGTAGTACATAATATAATCTTACTTAGGTTTCTTTTTCAAGTATATTTCCCATAGAAAATATTTTAGAATTTTATATAACTTGACCCAGGAAAATCGGGAATTCTCAGGGAATTACGAAATTTTCGTATCAAGGAATCAAGTAATTCAACTTCAAAATTAGACTATAAGGAACCTTCTCAAGAATTTCAAACCATTTTATAATACACCCAACTTTATATTCCTCGTAATTGAAAATAATTTTTTTTTTTGAGATTTTTCATCACGAACAACACAAATTCTGACACTTAAATTGATTTTCTAGGGTTCTGAAACATGAATAATTTCTACAGATTTTAAAGTTTGACCATTTTTTGAAAGCCTGTTTTTTTCTAGAAACTGTAACGGAACTACAAATTTAAGACGTCGGACAGTGCATATTTTCCAAAATCAGGGCTGGTAGCAGGTCACTATTTTCAAGTCAGTCACTAAAAAGTCACTTTTTTCATCATAAAAAGTCACTAAAGTCACTTTTTGCGACCACTTTTGAGAGTAACGAATTTGAATTTAAAAACTAACATCAAAGCTTTTCTTTTTATCTAGTTCGTTTATAAGGCTCAATCGCGTTAGCTTTACAGGGTCGATAATTCATTGTTCTTTGTTTGTAACAAAATCCACTTAATTCTATGTCTAGTAGGAGTTGGGGGCCTCCCTTAGCTCAGTCGGTAAAGGCGTAGCTACAAAGCAAGACCATGCTGGAGGTGGCTGGGTTCGATTCCCGGTTCGGTCTAGGAATTTTTCGGGTTGGAAATTTCTCGACTTCCCTGGGCATAGAAGTATGATTTGACTTGCCACACAATTATACCAATGCAAAAATGGTACAGGCATCGAAAGCTCTCAATTAATAACTGTGGAAGTGCATCTAGAACACTAAGTTGAGAGCACGCAATAAGCTAATATGCTATATGCAATAAGCTTGAAATGCGAAGAAGAAGAAGAAGAAGAAGAAGAAGGAGTTGGGCCGAATACTCGCGGCTTACCCGAGGTTAGAGGGCTACTTTATCGAAGGATAGGAAAAGGGGAGGAGCTTGGGGGTAGTGTTTCGTTGTCTCATCAGAGCGATGTCGCCAGTATGAACGGTAGTGTGGTTCTAGATTCGTCTGGAGTTCGACCGGCTATGGTGACCAGTGGGCGACGATGAGACTCATCGAGACGGAGGAGAAATAACAGCTTGATTTGTTAACATATTTGTGTTGGAAAGATTCATTAAAAATCCGTGTGTAGAGTCTGACAAGAAAAGTTGCGAACAGACGGAAACTTTAACTGTCCAATTGGCTATACTCAGTTTTCACTTAAATATGACACTCCAAAAATAAATTTAAAATGTTCAAAAATAATTCCTTTTCTGTCATAAATAAGTCTGGTGGAATAGAAGGGTTAGTTGAAAATGTTCCATCTGTAAAATTGATGTGAAAATTCAACAAATGGAACACAACCTTAGGGGTATTCGTAATCTACATTACCAATAGAACTGATATCCAAAATGTCATCAATTTTGATGCACTGTAACTATTTTAATTAAGTGTGATACATTATGTGAGAGCGATCTGTCAATTTGTTACGGTATGATTGATTGAGTAAATTCTGAAAATGTTACGTCGGTGATCGAGAATACACAACTAGCATTACAAAATTGAAATTGTCACTGCAAAGCACTTCTGATCGACAAGCTTACCTAGCTTATCTAAGAACTCTAGTGCAATAATAGCGTTGACCAATGATTAACACGGTCATGAACGGTATCAGAAAACATAAGGGCCTGTTCATAAACTACGTAGACAGTTTATGGGGGGTTTGACAATTATCAACGGCCCATACAAATTTAAAAAAAATTGTATGGGCCATCGTCTACGCAGGGGGAGGTAGGGGGTCAAGAATCCCAAAACCTTGTCTACGTAGTTAATGAACAGTCCCTTAATTGTCAGTAAAGTTGTGTACTCTGAATGTGCACCTTTTCAAATAAATGTGTTGTGTAAAATCAATATGTTTTTATTGATACACAAATTAAAATTATCAATGGGAAATTCCTAGGGGCATCCCACTCTAAACTTTGTATTTCTCGCATTATACTCAGAAAGTTCTTACTGATATCTAAGATACCTGAAAATACTTAAAAATACTTAAGAAATATTTAGCGCTAGTTTGCTGCCACCGTTGCTAGACAGTTTTCATTCGTTTATTTACCCGGTGTCATCTGGGATTTTGTGTGTGCGTATTTATAAATTCAACAATTATTTTTTAATTTATTCCTTTTGTGTAGGAATTGAGGAGGAGGCCAGTTTTATTCAAGGAATATTGCCAAATTGGTTCACCTTTCATTCAAAGAAAGAATAAGGAGCTATTTGGAAAGTTATTGTAAATGAAGTACATTTGGAAGCAAATCCTCGAAACAAATTTGTCTATCCCAAAACCATCTATCGATAAGATGGATTTTTCGTTCATTAGGATCTTTACATTTACGCTGATTGAAGCTGATTACGAAGTTGTGAAAGCTTTCCGTATCATCCGTCCTTATGGCATTCAGAAAGCCACAACTCCTAGATTGCCGCCGAATGAATTTATTGTAGAAGTGAATCACTTTTTCTTCGGAATTAAAACCTTCGATGCTCTCCTGGTTAAGGCTTATTATCAAGACTGGACATGACGAACCAACATATTCGCTTTGTGTTAATCTCGGAATCGCTTTAAACCTTGTGTGGGAAATTGTTTGAAATAAATTCATATATTTTATTTTATAATCTTACACGAAATGAGAAAAAAAAGTTATGTTTTTGAAGTACATCGTTTTATTTGGAATATCAATGGTTTGAAATAAATTAATATTACTGAACAGATTTATATTTTCCTTCTTATCCTTACTATTGTCAAAGCCTAAAAGTTAGAAAATCAAGTTGATTTGACATAAATCTTCAGGATACTCACTCGATTCCCTCACCAGTCCGTCGTAACTTATCTTTACCGATATAAGTTTCTTAAAACGCGGCACGATAAGGCCACCAGTGGCAATTGCAATCAGTTCAATTTTAAGGCAGTTATGCTTCATTGTATTTCTATTGCTCTCTGACAAATAACCAGTGTAGTCCTAGTATTCTAGTCAAGAATTCCATACTCATGCAGCTTGCGGTAATTCTTAGCCAAAATTCCGTCCAACATACGCTTTTATTATGGCAGTTCAGACTGGTAGGTTAGGAAGCTTAGTTAAGAATCTGGTTGCGAGTCTGCACGACAACGGCACCATTAACCTCCAGTTAAGCAATAGAATTCAAAACTTGGATAACGTACTGAACAGCCAAGTTGAAATCTTAAATAATTCGGATCGGATAAATTATCGATCCAACAGCAGTCCTGCTCCAACTGGCCGCTGAAAAAAATTGTATTTTGATAATCTATTTCATATGTAGAATTAAAGTACTTACTCATAAACATGATTGCACTACTTCGTTTTATTTTAACAGATTGAAGTAATACATTGACGGAATTCACAACAACAAATAACTACATTAGAAACCTGTTACTATGATTAAAAAAAAAACCAGAAACTTAAAATACTTAAAAATACTTAAGAACATATCAGATACTTGGAAATACTTAATTGATATTAGAGCTATAGTTTAGAGTGGGATGCCCCTAGGGAAATTCCAACACTAACCGTCGAATATAAGTAATCAAAACGAATCCTCGAATTTTTCTTTAATTTAACATCAATGTTGTGGGCGATAGTTTTTTTTTTTATTTTGTCATTAGGGTGACCATTTCCATGTAAGGATAGTCCAAAAAATCAATTTTTTTTTATTCAAGAATAAGTCTCCAAAATTTAGTCTGTTTTCAAAAAATTATAACTTTTGAACCACAGGGTCGATTTTAAAGATCAAAATATCAAAAGAAAGGTTATTAAAAATAATTTTTAGAAAAAATATAATAACATTAAAAAACTGAGATTTTGTATCGAAAAATATTGATTGTATTTGTTTTTTTTTATGTTTTTCATTGTTTGAAATAGAGGTCGCAATATGTCTTTATATTTTCCTTCAGAATTTAGGCTTTTTTACAAATCATATCGCAAAATCAGCGATGTTTTTTTTTCGTTTTTGAGTTATATATTTTTGAAGTTATCAGGTTTTGGGTTTGCACTCAATACTCCTATGCAATTAGACTACCATGCGCCTCCATCGATTTATAGTGACTGTAACATAGTTTGAAGTCATTTTTGAAAAAAAATCGATTTTTAGGACCACCCTTACATGGAAAAGGTCACCCTTATGACAACATAAAATAATACGGGTTTAATATTTTGTGATAGGTAACAAAACTACCCTTTTTTACGAAATTCTGATAACCACTATATCGCTTTGCTGTGGAATGGCTGTATACAGGGGAAATGGCTCTTATGTTGGCCTATGGCTCTAAAATTGTTACAGAAATCCATACTTTACTTTATTTACATAGGGTAAATGATGGATTCGGCACCAATTGACTGTTTTCGGTAACCACAATTAAAACGATAATTTAGCTGTATTTTCTCACCAAAACACTTCACTGAACGTATTTAAACGATTAATTTACTCGAGTATTATTAATTGAGAGCTTTCTCAGCCAGTACCATTTTTGCATTAGTATTATTGTGTGGCATCCCAAACAGAGCAAATTTCAGAATTTTAACACACTGTGTTACTAAGATATAAAATTCTTCGTATCATGGTTTGTTATGGAAATCATCGAAATAATCAAATAAAAAATGTTTCTCTTAACCAAGTGAACCTCTCCGCCATGAATGTTGTGGGATAAAACAATACCCAAAAAAATCGTTAATTGTTTCCAGTAGCTCCATCATTAGGTGTAAATTAGGTTTCTGCAGCAAAGAAGAGAGTGAAAGTTGATTTTTTTTGATAACGCTCAGGGGTGTATGCTCATTATGCCACTTCCTCTCCTTTCCATAGAATACTGTGACTTTTCTCAAATCTAATTTTTGTTTCGAGTAAGTATGGATTTAGTATAACATTAATTCAAAATTAGGGGGATTTAGTTATTCAACTTCAAAATCACAGCAAAAGCTCGTATGCAGTAGCTTGTTAAAAATTAATTTGAATTTTCTGCCTCGAACTGAAGGACCGTCTCCAGCATCCCAACCAATATATGGTGACGCATTACCTCTGACTGTTTTCATGCTTTTAGATTAGCATTGAAAATCCCTCCTACGTGAAGAGTTATGCTCAGTGCTGTGTGCTGTCAACAATGTCAATTGACGTAAGATAATGGTCTAGCACTGAATTTCACTTCCGACACTGATATTCGTAGGAAGCAAGATATCAGGCGGAACTGCTTTGACATTACTAGCCATATGAATATCACTAAGGAAAAGTTGAAAATCTTACTTTTATCACAATAAATCAACTTTTTTGTGTAACCGATGTATTATTAAAATATTACTGATGAGTTTTCTATTTTCATGAAAAATAATGTATATGCGTTGACAAAACGCAGGAAATATTAAAAAAAAAAGAATAGATAGTGAAATTTTGTTACTCAATCGCTAGATAAAAGATTTACAGATAATTCATTGGAGGGATATCAAGCTAAAAACTTCTGATCGCGAGATATTCGTGCTTTTTTTAGCGTTCTGAAGAAAGCCCTACCTTAACTACCTTGAAAATTCACTCAAACTCCTTTACAGAATTTTATTAGAATATTCTCATTCATTTCCTTTGGAATAATTTCCCATCAAAGAGATTATTTCAAAATCAATTTTAAATAAGTTTGAGATTCTCTCTGGGAGTCCATAAAATGTATTTATAACAGTCTAGGCATTCTCTGCAAATCAATTCAAATAAAGCATGCAATTCATCCTTAGATTTTCTTTGAAGCTTCCTACCATAACTCTATTTAAAATTCACTTTTAAGTTCTTAAGTTATCTTTTAAGTTCACCAAGTTGTCTTTCAATTATCATCAAGTTGTCTTGAAATTTTGCTTAGAATTTTCCTTAAAATTCTCTAGAAAATTGGTTCGTGATGCCCTTGGAATTCCCTTAAAACTATTGTCAGAATTACTTTGGAAATGACCCCTCAAAATTCGATCCCCTTGACATGTTTCACAGATCCTGGGATCTTCTTCATAATCGACTTGAAATTTTCCACATAGCTACTTAAAAATTTCTTCTATGAATCTGAACTCACACAAGTGACTTGGCGTTAAAGTCTAAAATCCCTAATGACGGTAAGCTCCAACTCGGATTGACTTTTAATACCGTCCCTGTTTGGATGATCTGCAAAATGTTTGCTTAGAGTCGTGTTAATAACTCTCATGTCGATATCAAAACAGCTAGACATTCTTGAACGAGATTGGAGCTTACTTCCTTTAATTTTCATCTAGATAAAATTGATAAATAGCAGATTTTTACCGCTGGGCCCAATCTTAGATCCATAGGTCAATATTAGAGCCATTTCCCCTATTCAAGATGATTTAGATCATGTCGATGAGCCACCAAGGGTGTTTCCGTTGAGAATTTCCCGATCTTTCGGAAAAAAATATTGTTGGAATTGGAGAACCGTGAAGTGCATTGGAAAATGGCCAAAAACTACCAACATTTAAAAAAATCTACGTTTAAACCACTGCACCTCGAAATCGATGTGGATTAGCATAATTTTATGTATGAGCTTTATACTTAGAAATGATTCATTTTACAAGTGACGGAATCCATCTTTGATATGAAAGATGAGACGTAAACAACCATGTCATATAATAGTAAGAGCTCCGAGACTGAAAAGTTCGTTGCTCGACGAAAAGTACGAATAATATTTATGACTCAAATCTATGTCAAAATTTACACTCGTAAATGTCACTCTCAGAGCACCTAAGCTTACATGAGATTTTCTTAGTGTGTGTTTTATTGTTAATTTGGTGTACTTTCAATATATTTAGTCGAAAAAATAATAGAACCATGTCTTGGATATTTTTCCAAAAACGTGAGTTTATTCAAAAATCATAACTTTTTTGTCCATCATTTCTCCATCCTGACCTAAAGTGCAATAGGTGGCATTCATTGTACCCTAAAATATATCAAAAAATAATAAAATACGAAAAATGCGCTTTTGAGAAGTAATGCAATGTTTTATTTAAATAGTTCTAGATATTCCCTACAACAATGCCCAGGGTACCAAACCGATTGGACAACCACACACTTAGAAAAATTGATGTAAATTTAGGTGCTCTGAGACTGACATATACGAGCGTCCATTTTGACATAAAATTGAGTCATAATAGACGCGAAATTCAGCTCAATAAAACGTATTTCCGAACTTTTCAGTCTCGGAGCACTTAATTTTACATGACATGTTTGTTTACATCTCATCCTTTATGTCAAATATAGATTCCGTCACGTGTAAGATTACGTATTTCTAAGTGTGCATTTTTCGAGTAACAGTTTTCTGAATATAAGCTAAACATTTTTCTATAGGCCCTTTTCAAAATTAAGGCTCGATTAAAAATGGTGATATGAAGATGCAAAATGGCATTTTTGGTCATGAGGAACGTTTCTGAAAATTTTCAGCCAAATAAAAAAAAAAATACGAAAATTAATGGATCAAGAAAAGATTAATTTCGTGTTTCAATATTTCCCCCATTTTCCCCTTTTGTTTGACTAAAGCAGTAGATGAGGCTCATTCCTCGGCCATTTTTATTATAAAGTATGTAATTTGACTAGGAATATCCCATCGGTTTCAACAATTTTAGTGAGGAACGGTCCCGTATTGGTGATTCCTTCCGAAATCTTGTTAAAGGCATGATCCCACCGAATTGATTTTCCAGATTTTTTGACGTAGGACTACGTCTGTGATTTCTATATGGGGATACACTTCGTGAAAACCGAAAATGGAACATGTAACAAAATTATGAAAGATTTTAAACGTTTATAACTCAGCTGCCCCTGGACCAATTTCAAAATTTTTATCATCAGTCGTTCAGAAATATTTCTACGCATCTGTAAAATTTTATGTTTTGTCATTTTTTTTTTTTCAAAATGTCACTATTGAAAATTGCACGAATCCGAAATTTTTGCTATGATAATTAAAATTATCACCGATTTCCTGCGAACATCGATTTCCCTAACACAGATTTCAAAGTTGAATTCCATCCGGTCTCACCAAACAGTGTTAATTCAATCATAACGTTATGAGTGGTGGTGTTTTCCAGCATACAATGAAAGGCTCCCCGCAAGCAGCTAGCGATCAAGGCTGCCCACAACCGCTGATTTTTAATCACCGTTGTGTGGTCGTGCAGTGCTTCCGGCGCGTAGCGAGTCGCAGCCCACACAAGCATCCACAGTAGAAGAAGGTAGAAGTCGCACCGCTATTGATCGGAATCAGTAGCTCTTCGTGAGTCGCTGTGGGCCATCTATGCCAAGCGCGTCATACCAAAGAGTATAAACAGAAAGAACCCCGCTCAAATTCCTATTCCTAAACAAACCACAAGTCCTGCTGCAGTTAACAAATAATATTTATTATATAAGACCACTTAGTCCTACGTCACCATTCCGTACAACCCCACAGGGCTGTCCCTTGTAGTTTTGACGTAGACTACGTCTTACGGGAAAGTACTGGAGGTAAATCTAAAATCTAAAATTGTGATCATCACGAAAAGGTGTAAGGTTTTGAACGCTTATAACTTTGTCATTTATAGATGAAATAAAATCCAAATACACCAATCCATAGGAAATAATTCTCGCAATCTGCTACAATAGATGCTTTTCCAAATTTCTAAAAAATATCATTGAAAAATGTACAAATAAAAAGTGATAATTTTATCACTGTTTCAATTAAAAAAAATGTTCTCCCCAAACCAATTCGTCATAATCGAGTACCATTTACTGCTAACCACTGCTCATTAAAGCTTCGGACGGCGTGACAAGCAGAAGCAGGAGCAAATCAGGAAAAGGTTGAAATTTTCCCTCTGCCTCTGCTGAACATTACCGCAGTCAGGCTAGAGCACTGCTGTCGTATATCCACTCATTTTCGCATCGGACGAACGATGTGGAAAAATAGCTGCAGTCAGCTTCATGACAACCAACGATGGGGTGGAGAGGATGTGGAATTTGTGGAGATCGAACAATTGGTCGTTTTCAGTACCACACACATTTTACAGAAAGAGTTATTGAGACGCTCAAATAATATGAAATTATATAACAACAACCTTAAAAGAATTGACGTTAATTTTTTCACCCGCCAAAAGAGCCAAAAATTCAAGTTGAGAGAAAATTTGCATGTCATGTATGCTGTACCTCTCACAGCTACAAACCTCTTTATATGCAATTAGAATAACATCTGAGGTTCATCCTTTTTAACATGCTCTGGACAAAATATACTATCTATCACGCCCCATTCATAAAAAAAAACGGCGGGAAACCCGGCCAGGGGCGGGGCTTACAAAGTAGTTTTTGTGCAGAATATGTAAAAAAGGCGAAGGGACTTCGGATGTTGTATACAAATTACAGATGCATTACTGTATGAACTGTCAAAATCCTATGAATTTACACGCTAGTGTTCGTGAGCTTCTGCTTGGCGAACTGAATTTTGATGATTTTGTGCCGTTCCTGTGTTGAAGTGGGGTCCAGAAAAAAATCATTTACATCTTTAAGCAGAGCTTTACATTGTTGTTTGTTACAAAATTCATGCACCAAGTGGATTAGCGAGTTTCTGGGTGGTGCTGTGTTTAGTTCGGTCCAACACAAATTAAAACTCTGAAAATGGGTTGGGGCGT
The DNA here is from genome assembly GCF_037179485.1 of Ochlerotatus camptorhynchus. Lineage (NCBI taxonomy): Eukaryota > Metazoa > Arthropoda > Insecta > Diptera > Culicidae > Ochlerotatus > Ochlerotatus camptorhynchus. Next base: position 2,044,660 of record NW_027040719.1, read on the forward strand.
CTTTGTGTAAATGCAGGAATGGTAAAAAGTTAAGAGATATATTTCTGAATACTTGTAGTTCTAGTTCCTTATTATGTGCTTAAGAGTAGGATAAATTCCTAAGTTAAGCTATCCAATGAACATTTAGAATTATAATCCTGCTGGGATGGACAAATTTTAGATTGCTTGAAGTAGCAAACTATGATTAAATATTGAACATAGACCAAACTTTCTAATTGTGTGAAAGCACAACTCTGATTATCAAATTTTCGATTTTGCTGATGGAAAGAAAGTGAGGGGGAAATTCCAAGTAACCAACAAGCCTGCTTGGTTATGATCCGACCAATAGTGCGCCAAAGCCCTGTATTAGTCGTATGTTAGTTTTATATAACAATCCAAATAAGCTTATTGGTAACATCCCAAGTAAAAATTTGGGTTTTATGATGGTTCTGTAGACTATGAATGAGACTTGTAGAGTGCTTTAAAACCTCAATAAAACTTACAATCTTACTTGAGCTGGGATGTGCAATACATGCTTGTGAACGATTTCCCACCGGAGGTATCCCACTGCGATCAAGCGGTTGGTTAAACGTGTTATCCATAACAAATGTTCAACGGAGATGGGATGGGCATTGAAGTGTGCACGGGGAATTTATTTTATGACCGAGTATTAAAGACAAGTGTTTCATATGCGGAAATATCCCTAACGGAAAGTCCAGAAACAGTCAGAAAAATAACTAATAAGGGTGAGGAAATTGACATGTCAAGGAGAGGAAATGGAGTAAATTGAGGAAATAAGTTACTTCTACTGTATTTTAAATCAATATCCAGAAAAATGCACTAGAAGTTCACTAAACATCTCAACCATGCTGTCGTGTCTTGTACACAACCCCACCATTTTTTTCATATTGAAATAGTTATCTTTCACCTCAGCATCTTTTTCAATCGAAATCTCAGAACTAATGGAGTTGCTGTTGATTGCCAAGAATATAAAATACATCGTGTTCAATTTCTACTTACAGTAGAGTTGCACCTCACCCACAGTGACTGAGTTCAAATTTAACCTAGAGCGATTTACTTCCAAGTTTTGCTCTGAACTGCTATGGACAAAGTCTGAAACAGAAACCGCCATAACCGACAAAACTTTTTCGCCCATCGAAACAGAACGGACTCGCTTTCCAACCGGAATCACTTACAAACCCAAAGTTTTGCACTGCAAATGACGGATTTCACCAAACGGAAGATTTTCAAATGCCCTAGAGGAACCTGCCTGGGATGGGCCAGCCAATCCAGCCGAGTAGATCTCTTCGGGTTGAAAATTTCTCGACTTCTCTGGGACTTGCCAATCACTATAGAAATGGAAATGGAAGTGCTTGGAACGGCTAGGCCAACAAAAAGAAGGAACCTGCTTACATAACCTCTTCCGCGAACGGCACTCTTTTTCCCATCGTCGACGGCTGCCTCAACTTCAACAGCAGCAGCAGCTTCAAATGCTGCTGCTATTGTGATTGAAATTCCATTTTTTTTGTTAATCGTTTCCACCCCACTTCACCCTTCCACGTACGTCTTCAACCCGCTCAGATTAAGCAATCGCATGGGAGGCCTTTTCTCTTCGCATATATCTTTCGTGGAGCTCGTGTTGGTGATTGTACTCCGTCGTCGATGTTATGTTTCGAATTTCATTTTCTTGCTGGTAAGGTGATGGTCGGTCAGCTTAAAAAAAAAAACTACATATTTTTTTCCATTCCAACTCCGACCGCAAGCAAAGCGATCAAAAATTACCCATAATTAGATGATTAATTTCACGATCGCGAAACATGTATCCGCTGCTGTGGAGCGCAACCGAGAGAGGGTGTTCGTGTTCGTCATCGGTGGTTTATGGAAATATGGTACACCATTTCGGCAGCCTTGACTTTCTTTTATGCATCACATCACCAACGAACGAATGGGGCAGTACATTTAAAGCATGGTCTGCTTGTCTGTCTGCGGACAATCTGGGTCACTTTTGGGTTTCATAATAAGTGAATCTCGGCGAGAGCAATTTTCAAATTGCATCTTTTCAGACCATCCGAAGAATTCTTTTCGCGAACCATCATTTATCATAAAAGCGTTTTCGTTTAGGTTTATGGTTTCACTTTTGGTGGTTTTCTTCTTTCGCCATCGTCAACCTTTCTTTTGGGGTTGCATCCCGAGCAAAAAAACCAAAACTGTTGGTGCAACACAATCTACGATTGAAAGACATTGGCGAATGTTTCAACAGCAGAATTTATGGTTGCATAGTTGTGAATTTTGTTTTTACTCGGGATGCTTTTGGGATTTTCCTTTTATTACCACACAGTACACAGTTCCAGAATTTGTTGTCTTGATTTCGCCACCGAACCGTCGTCATCGTGGTTGTTGACACCGTTGCATTATAACGAGAATGCCAGAGGACCCCGTAGATGGAAAGGAATGCCGTCGGATTTTTTTGTTTTTGTTTGTGGAACGAACGAATGGCATAATGTGCAATTCAGCGTGCTCGTTTCGGAAAGGCTGAAACAAGAAAAGTGCAAATCCACTTACGAGACGAAGATCCTCCTCGATGTCGAGATGAAATAACTGTTTGGATTTTCGTCGGGTGGCTCTTGTCGCTACAAGTACCCCTCTTGTCGGCATTGTCATTGTCGTTGGTTGGTTGATTTATTTTAGCACGGGGATTCTGGTGGCTTTTGGGGAACATTGCTGAGACTACAATTCGAGCAATCACAGTGGATGAGAATGAGAATGATGATGATTACGCTTGCTAAAAGGATCGGCTTTTGGCGTTTTATGTTCCACTTAGGACTACTAATACTTGATCAAATCTCATGACAATGAATATGCACTAAAATGTAATGTTCAAACATTAACTTCCTCAATCATCGGCATTTTACCTTTACCTGACCCCTAACTCAACTGGAAACCTACCTCGCTTTCTGTCTCTGTGTCAGTCATGGAATTCCCGCCTCTTTTCACACGTAGTCATCCGAACCGTGACCCTGGTTTTGGTGGTTTTGTTTTATTCCATCTACCTGCTTGTCGTGATCCAAAAACCGGCAATCCCCTAAATTCTAAAGCCAAGGCCGTTGCGAAACTCGCCGGTAGTAAATATTTCACCAAACGGATGGGATTCATCCCAGTGACAAGTTTTGCAGGTTCCGCAAATTACTGCGACCTCAAGCAGCGGTCACAAGTTACGAGCATGGGTGATAAACCCGCTAGCAGTGTTGCGTGACACACTGCACTGCGCTCTGCCCTTAGCCCTTGAGATGGACACTAAAGGTACTCTACATAGGAATGTTTGAACACGCAACTTCAGACAAGTTAGGTATTTCAGTTGGAGAATCGACGAGATCATATGTAACAATCATCAAATAGCATGAAAACCAGTAATTTGATGGGGAGAAGTCAATCTGCCCCTCAGTCTAGGAGACTGTGGGAATATGTGGACGTGATGGAGAAGCTTAATGTGGACATGCCATGTGATTGATTGCGGTACAGGTCGCACGATGGGATATTATAATTGCTGCGATCATATAACGTGTCGCTTGTGAGAAGGCTTAGATGAGAAATTGGAAATTACAGGTTTTTAACGTAGCTTGCAGCTTATCTAGACTCTTTTCAGCAGTTCTGCTTCGACTATGTTTAATTCGCTTTCTCAAACAAGGAACTAGTTCTACAAACTACGAAGCAATGGGTAACACTCAGAATTGTGTAGTCGGTGCAACATGTTTGGGCTTCGATTTCGACTCGTCAGAAACCTGCCTACTGAACAAACATTTTTACGAGATAGGTTTTTTTTTTTTTTTTTTTTTTTTTTTTTTTTTTTTTTTTTTTTTTTTTTTTTTTAACTCTTTATTTGTTCCAAATTCAAAATAAATTACATTTCATTTTAACCTAGGTGCTCCAGTTACTGCAGTAACGTACCAGCCTTAATTGTTATGATATATATCTAAGTGTTTTTACATTGTTCATGTCTTGGCAATTCAGTATTTTAAACAGGTTTTTTAACCTGCATGTCAGTATAACAATTGATATCTTAAAACTAAAAACTAAAACTAAATCTTATCTAAGTATAAAGGGAATTAATCGTTGCTATTGAGGATTGCAACGATTTTTGCCTGAAATTATTAATTATTTTGTTGGACATTTGTGCTAAAGTCTCAACATTCGAAATTCTATGTACTTCGGTTGTACTGTACCAGGGAGGCAACTTCAAAATCATTTTGAGAATTTTGTTCTGAATCCTTTGAAGTGCTTTTTTCCTGGTAGTGCAGCAACTAGACCATATTGGCACAGCGTAAAGCATGGCCGGTCTAAAAACTTGTTTAAATATTAGAAGTTTATTCGTCAGGCAAAGTTTGGATTTCCTGTTTATAAGAGGATACAAACATTTTATATATTTGTTACATTTGGCTTGAATGCCCTCAATGTGATCTTTAAAAGTTAATTTTTGGTCAAGTATTAATCCAAGATATTTCACTTGGTTTGACCAGGAAATTTTACGAGATAGGTGATTTATTCATGTGAGAATCAACATGCATGCAATCATATTTCATCAAATGAATGCATTTTACAGCTGTTATTCACTTCACTTTCTCCTGCGTCATCATTCGCTCTTTCTCTTCATTCAAAGAGAATAGACTTTCTCTCTTCTCTCCGCCAACAGCGGTGAGCAGTTAAATGAAACACATCAAGTTCAAGAAAGATCCAAATCTTTTTTTTTTTTTTTTTTTTTTTTTTTTTTTTTTTTTTTTTTTTTAACTGACCAACGTTCAATATCAAACGAATTGCGTCAATGGAAGCGATAGGGTGGCAACTTTACTTGGGCAACCGGGAAAACCAGCGAAGGGTCAGAATTTCATTTTCATCAGGAAAAACCGTGAAAATTTCGGGCATTTGACGAACAAAATATGTTATTGCAGAATAATGGAAACTAGTGCAGGGTGAACTTTGTGCTTGATGTTGCTCAAACGGTTCCAAATTGGGTCCTGATTAGCCTTTCAAAATTTGAACTCATTTAATAAGAAACTGGCTTAGCTCAAACCATTTGTAATTTATAAAACCTTTTTTTGTATCTATCGAACAATTCATCATATTGCTTTCCAACAACTTTGTTGAAAACCGCTTTTCGATTAAATAGGGGAAATGGCTATAATGTTGGCCTATGGATCTAAGATTGAGCCCATCGCTAAAAATCTGCTATTTATCAATTTTATCTTTATGAACGCGTCATTACCCAAGTAGCATTTCTTGTTTTATTGCACTCTATTAGTGGTTATTGAGATCAATTTCATAAAACCGTCAATAAAATTAATAGCTCCAGCACAACCTTTTGATAACCACTATAAGATCGTCATACAGCTTAGTGGACCACTCTTGATAAGGTTTATAAAGCATGTTTGAGAATCACAATAAAGCTGTCTTAAAACCTTTTGTCAGGAAGCCTCATACTCTACAAAAGGTTCTCATAGCCTCTATAAGAGTAATATTGTATCCAAGCAGTTTTATTACGCTTTGGTGAAAATCAGTTATAAAGCCAATTTAATTTGTATTGGCTTCAAAGCAACCGCCATAAATTAGCTTGTTGTTGTTCTGTTCTGCTCAAAACTTTTTTTTTCCAAATGGAAATCTTTAGCGGTAAAAATAGGTTTGAGTGTTGGTGTCAAGATCACCATGCAATCAATTTTGTTTCATGGCGACATTAGTGAAAATCTTAAAGAAAATATATTACTTTTTAGAAGTTCCAAAACATATGCGCTTGAAATGTTATCGTGTATATTGAGATAATATGAGCGTTAAATAAATGCGCCTCCAAAATAATTCAAGTTAACAAAAAAGATTGTTTCAGAAATCAAATGAATTTGATGGAATCACCTTAATTTTACAGAAAATAGATCTCAATACATAAATTCATACCAATGCACACTGGAAATCATTTCGGATCTCTTATTTAGCCATTATTTTATTGAAATTTCTTGGATTTTATTCCAAGGCTAATGGCATTTTCATAATGACAATATGGCGACAGAGGACAGCAGGCAAGAAAAACACCAAGCGCAATTTCTTAAAATGTCTAATGCTTACATTGCACACTGGGTCAGGAATGCAACCTAGCGAAGCAAAATTAATAACTCCGAAACGAAGCATTTCCGCGACTTGGTGTCTTGGGTAAAATTTCTCGTCATAATAATAGTTCAAAACTCTTCCGCAAAGATGGTGCCACAATCTAACTTCTTTCTCTGACGTTTTGGAGACTTGATGTCTTGAGCATAGTTGTTTATCTTGACAAAATGAACAGCTCTTTCAAAGACGGTAAATTTCCACTGTCTACTGGTTCCAAGTTATATGGAGTTAAAGAAAAAAATGTCGAAAATATGTTTTTTTCTTTTTCGGTTTTTTTGCTTATAGCTTTATAATGTTTTATTTTTCTCTCATGCAAATACATTAAATAAATAGCTTTTGTGAAGAAACATACTGGATTAAGCTTCAAATTTCAAAGATATTGTTGAAAACACGAGAGAAAAAAACACAATTTTTGAACATTAATATCTCCCAAAGCGCAAAAAATCGGAACCTGACATTTTCAGCAAAAATTAAACTCGATAAACAAAATATCAAAATTTGAGAGAGGTATATTTTGGCGTTTTTTTTAGATTTCTTCATTTTAGTGGAACACGATTTTTTTCTATAACTTTTTTTAATGCATTGAATTTGTGTTTCGAAGACTTCACGACTTTGTCAAAGTTGGTTATCTTGATAAAATAAACAACTTTTCTAAATACGTTAAAACTTCACAGCCTACTGTTTTCGAGTTATGTGTTATGCTTCGTTTCGGAGTTATTAATTTTGCTCCGCTAGGTTGCATTCCTGGCCCAGTGTGCATTGGATGAAAGCAGAACAGAAAAGCATAATGCATGATTTTATTACGAGAACTATTTTCTTTTTACAAGAGCAATTCAAACTGAACTTTGCATTAGGTCCTAAGTAACATTGATCGATTCTCTTCGTCGACTTTCTCTTTCGTTAATAACTTATTCACAGAACCGTTTCTTGATGTGTTTGTCGTATTGGATGCTAGATAAAAGCTTCTTTTATCGATTTATGTGCTGAAAATACCTGGTAATGTCTTTACATGACCGTGGGGATGCAAAGAGATAGTTGACGAAGCGTATCTGTCAATATTACTTAGGACCTAATGCAATCTTCAGCTTGAATTCATTTTTTTTATTTGAGGGCAAATGTATACTCCTATTCTACGGGTGCAACCGATGAATTTTACAAACATTTAGAAAAGTTTTGAATGGTACATTTACCTATATGAAAAGTTATGCGTGATTTCAACCTTTTTGCCCTAGGACTGTCACCATTTCGACCAAGATTCGACCGTGTCACCCCATATATATGCGAGCGAGAACGGAAGAATCATGGAGATTGCTGACGTTTTTCTTACGCACACTACGTCGCGTATACGTATACACGAAATGTTTTCATGCTTATGCTAACAATTTTGTTGATTTTCTTTGCGCTCCGCTTGGAAGTACCGGAAAGTTTTGATTCTTTTCTATGTTGTAAAAATAAACCACCTATTTACATTTCTGACAAGTCGCAACTGAATGCTTATAATTGTTTTAAAATAACTGTTTCATGGCCAACTAGTTTTATAGCGCTCACTTATAAAACAACGAAAGGATTTATTTTTTGGTTTTATAAGGGCAATTCATATTACTTTTTTGTATACTTCAAAGCAATCATAAAACCTTTCATAAGTGAAAATAGCATAAGCATCAGTTGGTTTTTTTAATTAGCTTTATAGGGGTTTTGTAGATAGCTATAAGAATGTTTCATGACTTGCATTGTATATGACCGTGATAAAGCTGTAGGTAATGGTTGCAGCTGCAATAAAACCTTTATAAATTTTGAATATAGCCAAGCAGCTCTAGATTTGTTACTTGGGTAGAACGGTACTAATGGATATTTTTGGTCGCTATTGAAAATTTCGTCGATTGCTGAATTTATGTATGGGCCCATATTAAAAGGAGCATTTAGGCCGACATTACATTCATTTCCCCTATAAGGAACAAAAGTTGTTGATGAATCAAGTCGCTGGTGTCTTATGACTATGTTCAATCAACTGTTCAGCAGGCAACATTGGTGTTTCTGGGACGTAGAATATAGCACAACAATCATGGCTACTATATCACACTGCAGAATACAGTGTTACCCACAAAACAGTTGCCATAAGATTATTAGTCTTTTAAATAATTAATCTGAAAATCGAGGTTCTGCAAATTTGTAGCTGAAAAAATTTTACATACTAATGTACATAGTAGCTTTTAACAGCAATATGGAAAAGGCTAGAATTCAATGAACAAAAAGTTTAATTTTCTTATAGTAATTTCCATATAAACTTCAAATGGTTTGTGCAAAGTCAGTTTCTTACCAAATGAGTTCAAATTTTGGGAGGCTATTCAGGACCCGCTTTGGAACCGTTTGAGCAATATTAAAATTTTAAGAATGTTCTTTCCAGAACTTGAGAGAAGTTCATCCCAGAATACGAACGAAGTTCAACCCAAAACTCGAGGGAATGTCTTCCAAGAACTTGAGGAGAGTTCTTCACAGAACTCGAGGGAATTTCATCTCATAAGTCCCGGGGACTTCTACCCAATAGTTCAGGGATGAACTTATCTAGAATTCGTGAATGAATTTAAAATGTTCTTCAAAAAAAAAAAAAAAAAATGGAAAAAATCTAATAGGGGAATTTACGTATTCTCGGCAACCTAAGCAGCGATGTTCTTTCTATAGCCTTTTTCTCTAAGGAACGCACACATATGCAGTATTGGTTTGTTTACAATCTTTTGCTGGCAGCTGCTCTAACAATTTCAGTCGAAAGAATTGTCAAAAACTGTTTTGAAACGCTTTTACTAAGCTCCAATCTTCTCTAGTGAGAGCGAGTATTGTCGGCAACCAGTTTTTCTTCGGCAACCGTTCCATTTGAACTGCGTGTAAATCTGCTGTTCTATTATCGGCAACTCGAAATCTGCTACAATTTGTAGTGCGTGTGTTGCATTTCAAGAAAACCTTGCTAGATTGCTTTTTCTCAGTGGTAAAAATATAGTCAAATTGAAGCTGGAAGCATAAAGCATCGTTTGCATGCATTCAGCGAAGTGTTTTCGTAGGAAAATCCAGTGAAAATAGTGTTTCAATTTGGGTTGCCGAAAATAGTCTGTCATGCCGAAGCCGTCATTTCCCCTACATATTTATATTCTTTTGTTCACACATCTGTTTACAATTTCACTGTGGTAAATTATCAAAAATCCTGAATCCGAATGGGGCAAACGGTAGTTTTGATTTTCAACGATAGCTTACAGAGTAAATTTTTAGAATTCATTTTGCTGTCATTGGAAAACAATGTTTGAATTATTTTGCTAAAGTTTTCCGAGTGAAATAGTTCTAGTATAAAGCCTAAGCGACACATATCTTGCTACGAAGCTACTTGAAGATATAGATGCAGATTCATGCCAATAAAAAAACATGTTCGATCTCAAACTCTTTGCATACTCGATCATGCTTGACATGAAAATGTTTGACACCGGACACAAACAAGGATTGTGATTGGTCCAGAGATAAATTAAAAATAATGTCTGCACTTTGTGCCAGCCAGGGGAACACAACATTAGTCAGCACATCGTAGAATACCTTGGTCAGTCTGTAAAACATAAAGATCTTAATTCATACCTCTCACGCCAAAGTGAAAGTACTTAATTATCTTGGAGATAAATTGTCCATCTTTAACGTTTCTCGGAGTAATCATCATTGTCATGAGTTCAAATCTAACCGGAATAAGTCACGAATGATCCGAGAGTGTTAAATTGACTACAATAAAAAAAATAATAATCTGAACCCAAGGTATTTTGGAAAACCTAATAATCTAAATAAATGATACCATGAAGCTTCACGAAGGTTTACCCATTCTATCATTAAGTCGAATGATCTAATACCTTGTTGAGTCGGCAGAACTACTAGAGCAGATATCGGGATGATTTGGATAATTTAACAATATTATTTTTACACACAATTGATAATTTTAAATAATGTTATGAACTAAAGTAATAGACTAAAAACCGCTCTAAAGTGGAAATCGAACAATATTCCGATTAACCTGTAAAATATCTCCAGGAATATATGGAGAATGATAAGTGTTGTGGTAACATATTTTTGTATTCTACAAAATGTTGTTTGGCTTATATAACTTCAAGATCTAAACTCCAGGAAAGTTTTAAGCACTTTGAATACTGCGTTCCTCCTGTCCAGGAGCATTGTATTGATGCATGCTTTTTCCAACATATCAATACAACACTTAGGATTATTTTTTTGCAGGATACTCTTTGACTTTGAACGACTTTTTTTGTTTAAGGCAGAGTTGATTTTTTGGTTGGGTTTTTGTTAAATACCGGGAAAAAACCAGGAATTTTAAAAATTGGATTTCAATGAACACCCTTCAAGCAAATGTGCAATATTTTTGTCATTTAGGCACAGAAAGCGATTCCTACACACTAAGATTATTTCACAGATTTCTGTAAAATTTTACCGAAATCTCAACAGCTGAACGTTTGGTAAACAGTTTTACAGTTTTCCTGTAATTTTTATACAGATATCTGTGGAAAAATCTCAGATCTTTGTGAAAAAGTACAGGAAATCTGTTAAACTGTTTACCGAACGTTCAGTTGTTGAGATTTCGGTAAAATTTTACAGATTTCTGTAAAAATTTCTAAGTGTGTAAATATTGTTTTCTGTGCAAAAAAAAGCGAACGAATACAAATTTCCACTCTTGACCAAAAGTGGATGTTCCACAATTTTTGTCAATTTTTAAGTATCCAAGCTTTTCAATATTGCAAAAGATTGCATTTTTCATAAAACTTAAGAAAAGTTTAATAATGATTATTTTGTGTTAGGGTGTTAGGTTAAATTTCTACCCTACCCGTGTTTTACCACTCTTTTTTGGACGGGTTTGAACGAAACATTGAATCGTTCTATCAGAAATGCCTTTTAAATTCTTCATTTACCTTATATTGTTCAATGTAGATGATTATCTTCTTCGATCCATTTTTTTTTTATTAATTGTGATTTTTGTTCAGCCATTCGGCAGGTATTTGCCTTTAATTGCTTTGTTACGCCCAGTTTGGTTTTGTTGAGTAATTTTAAAATTATTTTGATCGATTTTGGTGATGTTAAGACCATTTTTGACTTATTAGAATGCTTTTTTTGTTTTCTTTTTATTTGGCGATTAAAAGGCATACAAAGGCCATTTGGTCAGTTTTGCAGTTATTTCAGCGTGAAGCATTTTTGGAGGTAGGGCTTTCAATTTAGTTGATCATGAAGTGATATGAAAGTAATAACCTTTTTAGTGTTTTATAACAATATATAAGTGCTTTGTCGCATTTTGCTGGGTACTTCGAATTAAGATCAATAATGCGCAGTTGAAAATTTAGGTTTATTCATTAATCCTATATGCAATAAGAGGCTCGGTGGCGTATTGGCGACCAAGTTTGCGTATTGAGCAGATCATCATGGGTTCAATCCTAAGTTCCTGTTTATTATAAAGCTGTTAGTGTCGCAATGCAAACAAATGATCACCTCACTTAGGGAGCATCCATTAAGTATGTCACGCTTCAACGAAGGAGGGGAGGTTTACAAATGTGTGACAGCAACGAAAAGGAGGAGGATTGATTATAAAAACATTTTGTGTGACGTACTTAATGCCTTGATGCTCCCCATTACTATGGTTTTATTTTAGTTTTTGACGTTATGAACCTCAAGGCCGTTTTTGGTTTAAATTGTATTGTTTTTTTTTCCAATATTCTTGTGCGATTCGTGTGGCATGTGATACCCAGAGTAGTCAGTTTATCGAAAAAATTGGGAAAACCCCGGGAATTCGACAGGAGAATCGGAAAAAAAATCAATAATTTTAAACATACAGTCAAATTTTTAAGCTAGTGTTTCAAAATCGATTAGTGAAACAGAGCAAGTCTTTATCAAAAGAAAAACACGCTCTTTTTACTGCATAACCCAACAAACACAGATTTTTATCATTTTTATTCTTGTAATAAATAGCCGTTTTTGATACAAATATTGTTCTCAAATTGTAATTTAACATTTGTTGTGGCTCGAAAAATATGGAGTGTTGACAAATACCAACAGTTTAAACCAGTTATAAACAAATTGTAAAGATATTTTCCGTTAACAGATTCGTTTTTAAATTGTTGGTGTTGGTAGCAATATAGTTACCACTGCCTTATAAATGCTAAATGTAAATATTGAAGATGTTGGAGCTAAATAAACAATTTCTGGGAGTTGACTTTTTTTTACGGGTTCAAATCAAAATGACCATGCCATTTTTTTAAAAATTCCCCCCGAATTATCATCGGGTTCTGCTCAGTTTTTTTTTCCTTGGTTTGTTTTCCGTCGATCTTGTTTTCCGTACTAAAAACCAATGCTACCGACGCCAAGGAGGTAGCTCCCACACCTAGACCATATCTCATCATGGACCGGGGACCAACGGCTTTACTTCTCTTCCGAAGGAAGGCGTTGTTTGAGATGTTATGCCTCAGGAAATCCCGTCGGCATTGGCATTCTTGAAAACAACCAGTATACTTTTCTCATAAAACCTTGGATTTCATTTTGGAATTCCTTTGAAACTCTTCTACAGAATTCTCCTTAAAATCATAAGAATTCGATCCCTTTGAAATTCATCTCAATTTTGTTTACGACCTCTGGTCAAAACTCTCCTCAGAAATGCTTCGAAATCATCTTCATAAGTTTTTCGGAATACTCTTCAGAAATCCTTGAAAAGTCTCTTCAGAATTCCATTTGAATTTTCTTGAAAACTTTTTAATTTTCCTATATATTCCCAAGTAACAATTTTGGTTTTATGAGGGTTCTGTAGACCATGATTTAGACTTGTAGAATGCTATAAAACTGCGATAAAACCTGCAATGTTCTTGGGTTTATTTTAATAATATTTTTCATCGACCATGATGAACTCACACTCACGGATAGCTCTTTTTTTAGCAACGACAATTTACAACTAGGGTTACGGTATGTAATGTGGGTCTAGTCCTTTCATTCGGCCTATCACGCAAATAAATAATTAATTAAGGAATATTACACAAAAAATAAGGAAAATATTGATCACTGATGGTTGATAAATGTGTACCACACACAAATCAATTTATATCACAACATTTCAATACATTTTCAGCTCTCGTAAGTAATAAAACTGGTTGAGAATATCACAATGTTCGGTGTTTTTAGCCGCCATGACTTATAAGGTTAAGATGGGAAGGTTGACTGACGATCATCAAATGGCCTGATTATGGCATTTATTGATTGGAATTACCTGATAATACACACTAGACGTAAAACTTACAGTTGCTGTTTGAATATTTTATGTTTATTTTAATTGTTTAACAACGTTTTCACAAGTAAAACATGGACCCAACTTTAGGGACACATTTCTTTTCTATGTTCCTAACTATGGCCCATGAAATTCATTTGACAGCATATAGCAATAAGAGTAACGTCAACAATGTTGTTTTGCATTTGGATGATAAGGAACGAACAGGAAGGGAGATTTTTTCTGCCAAACCTGTATAATGAACATCACAATGTTCTGATTTAGATATTCTGCGGTCAAAAGACGATAAGCGAAATTTTTAATTTTTAATTTTTAAATTGAGTGATTTAATGTAGTTTTCGTAAAATTTTCTCTAAGAAATGTTTTGAGGAATGAAGAGCATTAAGTTAACAGTGATAGTGATAAAAAAAAAAAAATCAGAAAACGTTACCAAGAGCGTTTTTTTGAGGATCAAACAAGATAGGACGAAGTTGCATCCATAAATAGACCCAATTTGGGGACAATAGACCCATATTACATACATTTCCCTCGTGAGTTATTGTCTTAAAAAAAGTAAGTTTTTCAACTTTTCGTGGTTTCTGATAGCAAACGACATGATAAGCATATCTAAGCATACCATTTAGCAGTAGAATATCGTTTGCAGGTAAATTCATTGATGAGTTATGATTAAAAACGTAATCGATGGCTGCATATTAGACCGAGGTTAGGGACGTATACCCTAAATAATAAAAGTTCATATTTCTAATTTTTGCGTCTCCTTAGATTTTCAGATATGGCGACTTGATTAAGTTGGCATCAATGAGAGTGTTAGAGTTTCCTGATCAGAATATTGAACTTATCCTGGGAATCCCTCCATGAAACAAGCATTTTTGATGCTCGCGTAGGAGTTGTCATTGTTGCTTTCTTGACCACTGTTACCGCAGTTACTGATCCATTTTAACGTAGTTTCACTTGCGTAGCGTAAGCCAACTTGCAAACGGAATGACCTCGTTTTAGGTCAGCAGTCTTTCGACGCCGAAAACAAACCGGTGTTCTTCCTCGGCTAGTTGAAGGAAGGCTAGAGAGTAGGAGACTGGAGAGTTTGAAGGATTTTCTGAAGTAGTGGATATGAAAATTTATCATTTTTGTCTCGCTTCGATGGAACTTTCTATACAGCTTTGAATTTTGAAAAATTCAATTGAATTTGAAAAATGGGAAACTGAGCCTCCGCGACATCATATCCATTCAAACAAGACTTGTCAATGTTGCACGCCGCAAACACTTCCTGACTCATCATCTTGACTTTTTCTGCCTCACTCCCTTGGGTTTCCTTCCACATTTGAAATAACTTACGTCTATGAATTTCATTTGAACAAGTGCGTAAAAAAATGTTTGAAGTCTCCATTGTTTCACAATTTTCAATTAGCATTAAAAAGATAATAATAAATAACTATGGATAAATAAAATGGAATGGCAAAATTCTAGATGACGAGAGATGATTGATTTGAATAGCTTGATAAGGCTCAACCGAATTAACTTTACAGAGCCGAGGATTCTTGGTCACTATACAACACATCTTAAAACTATAGTCAAAAGGTACAACACAATAAACACTTTATCTTCCGCTATCCAAAAAGCCTCCTCCATCAGAACTGGAGTCGCTTCCAGTGGTTTCATTGTATGGCAAATTGTTGTACGCCAACGAGGGTCAGGGCGCGTCCATTGCAGCAATGGACGCAAAACGTGGTCAGCACTCACACACTCATCACGAAACGGTTGCTTTCCAAAGTCGACGACGCATCGACCGAAAGAACTGCTGATGAAGAACAATGAGGAGGACCACACAATGGTTGCTGCCGAGAAAACAGACGATCGCGTAGCACACATCGAGAATGGCCTGCTTTTGTCGACAGCCGAGTGAACACTGAGTTAAATCGTTTTTCAATCGACATAGAATTCCATACCTTTTGGCAATTTTCTTGATGACATTGTCAATGTGAGAGTTGAACTTAAGGTTGTCATCAATAATCACGCCAAGATAATAAATCTCCCGAACACGGTCAATAGTCTCATCATCAATTACAACAGAGATGTCCTCATTTATTCGATTTCGCGAAATTACCATAAATTTAGTTTTACTTGTATTCAATCTCAATTGCTTATAATTTAACCATCTACTTCGATAACGCAAATCTTCATTCAATTGTAAAACGGCATCATCTAAAGCCTTAGCTGCAATGAATAACACAGTATCATCTGCAAAAAGATTAATGTCGCAAAATCATAAAACACGTCGCACGTCGTTAATATACATAATAAATAACAGAGGCCCTAATACACTTCCCTGGGGTACTCCTAGGTTATTCCCCACGGGGCTGGAAACAGAATCATTGAAGACAGTCCGTTGAGTTCTGTCAGACAAATAGCTTTCAAACCATTTATATGCTGTACTTGTAACTCCACAGCGCTTGATTGATCTTAACAATAAGGGCCTAGAAATTGTTTCAAAAGCGCGTTTTAGATCGAAAAATAGCAACAATCGTATCTTTACACTCCAAGTTATTTTTCCAGCTAATACCAAATTCAACGCGGTTTCACAAAAATGACCTTCCTGATATCCCGATTGTTCTGGTATCAACAAACTATTACTATTTAAATATTCCAACAGCTGGCCTTTAACTACAAGTTTTAATTTTTTCTCTAATGTATGCAACATGTTGATGTGACGAAACTCTTCCGCTTTAATCGTTCCAGTAACTTTTTGAATAGGAACCACTAAGGATTCCTTCTAAATTTGTTGCACATGTCCAGTTTGCACTGATTCATTATAAGCAATCTTGAATAACTCTACCATTCATCTAATGTAATTGGGTGAAAACCTTCAAATCTACAACTACTATTACCTGGCTGTTTTATTTCTTCAGGTTCATCGACCAATTCAAGTGTTAAGTTTTCATCACCAACCACCACTTATTAAGCGTTACTTGATCACACTCTTGCCTTTCGCGATCCTATCCCATCAAAACCTACGCTGAACAACCGACCTACAGACGCTCTCTGACGAACTGCAACCAAGTTTGGACGCCGAATCCGCGACACGTGACAAATCCGACAATTCAAAATCAACAATTGAAAAGGCCTCATCAGCTAGCGGCCTATTCTCGTCATTCGGAGCTGGTCTACGCATACCAAAAACAAAATCAGATAGTGAAAGCTTTCCCCTACCTGATGGCTGTACTGGGTTTCCGTAGGTGAGCTCCGATTACGAGAACAGCCGCAAGAAGTTTTGTTTACAACAGCTGATGGGGCTTTTTTCAATTGTTGAGCTTAAATAATGCAGAGAGGACCACATTTCAATTGCTCTCGTCTTTCTAGCTGTTTGTGGAAAGCTTTAGTCACAGTCCGGTTTTTTTTTATCTTTTCCGTTTCGTTAGACATCTTCCGCCCTGGGTGTTATTCAACGATTGCCAAGCAAACAGCTCTGTCTGTCGCTTTTCGGGGTATTGGTGTGTTCGGTTGTTTCATCTTAAAATGTGAAATTAAATTTGATCAGTTTATTTTTGATCAGATGCCGTACGCAGATGGTATTAAATTGCTGCTCAATCTAATGCGGTTTGAAATCGTTCCCGAGTATGAAACGTTGATGGCTGCAGCTGAGCATCTGAGAGCATCGGAGCGTTTGTTTTTTTGGAGTTTAAATTTTTAACGACCCCATCTCATTGTGTCTGAAAGGCACATTAAACCAACTGAAAACGAATAAATCGAGCCCGAAGAACGTGCACCATTCTGTGGCAGCGGAGCCAGGTTGCATCATTTATTCAGCGTGCACCGTCGCCACCCGCCAGTGTTGACTGATTTCGCACACAGTACATAAATCATCTCCTCCCGGAATAGGAAGGAATGCTGGACCGACCTCAGGCAGTGTCCAATTTCGTCCTTTTGTTTTGGACTCACACCACGTCGTCTGGCGGGAGATGAGAGTTTGCAAAGTAAGGGAAAAAAGTTTACTAATGAAAGTCCGCTCATAACTTTTAGGTACCTAGGTAGAGTAGGTCGATTCTCTGCCCTTCTCGGTGTGGCTTGAAGCGAACTTTTCCATTCAAAGACCGACCGACCCACGAATGGTTTGGGAGGAGAAATTTAACTTCCTCTTCCAGGAACCACAAAAATAAAATACTCTCCAATGTAATGGGAGTCAGCAATTTGGAGTGAATTTACTGGACTTTGGTCTCTTTTTATGCTTCGAAAAGAGAAAAACATGAGGCTTCCAGCTAAAATGGCTTCAAGCTTTCGCAGAACTGTTTTGATCTAATTCGTTGTGGGTTTTGTGCTATTTCCATTTTGCATACACGTTACGGTTTAAGAGGTTCGAAAGAATTTAATTAGTTTTTGAAGACTCGTTTCTTTGGTTCCTCGATGGTCAATTCAAGTTTCATCCCTAACATGCTTGGTTCGGAAAGGTTAATCAAATATCGCTCAACTTCCATTCAAACAAACCAAACATCATACTACCGAAGACGACCATCATCGCCATTCAACCGGGCAACACACACAAAAAATCCATCGCAACTGCCCTTTCCACCGAGCTGCAATAATTTACAAATTTTCCTTTTTTTATCGGCATAATATTTGACCCGGCCACCGTCCAGCTTGGTTCGGTTCGGAATCCGTTTGAACTAGTCCCTCTTCCTGCACATCGGGCGAAAAAAAAACCCGACTCCTTCGAGAAAATGGCTTTATGGCATAAATAAATAAAATGTCGTTATTGTCCTGCTGAAAGTAGAATTTAGCTGGAGTGTTGTTTTTCCTAAACCAGTTCGTTGGATTGCATGTTGCATTGGCTCCGTCGTGTGCAGTAGTTCCTTCCGGGGCGAAATGGTTCCCGAAATTCGCCCGGATCGGTTGGTGGCGCAAACCGATTTCTTCCGGGTCACACTACATGTCGCTGGCCGATAAATTTCGTCGCAAAAAAGGCAACATTCGATACAAATAAAGTGGCCAACCTCGAACAGTTTTTTGCGGTACTTGCAGAAGTCCGGCCGACCCTGTCCCAGTCGTAAATTATATCCAAATTCACATATGTCTTTAAAATTTATAGTTTTGGAAGTGGATGGTAACGAGGGTGGTGGCAGAGTGACGGAGCGCACATATGAACTTAGGAATTGTTCTGTCTGCAGGTCTGGAATGGCCTCCGGGCGAAGGCAGAGGGAGCGACCCTTTTATCCGCCTTAGTTGGCTGACGGTTCGGTTCATTTGTTTCCAATGTTTCTATTTTCTCCGGGGACAGTGCCGGGTCGGGTATCGTGGACAATTTTTCCGGGTGAATTTATGTACTTCCGTAGCGTTTCAAGACATCGGATCTTCGGTGTCCATTTCAATAGTTCTGCTCAAAAACCCAAGTTATCCTCCCGCAAATGCCCCCTTCAGCACTGGCAAGTGTGCTTCACAGAAGATACCATGCCGGCAGAATCCTACAGTTATATGTAGGTTCTGCACGTAGCCAGGCCGGCACTTTTGAGTGGTTTTCGATGAAGCTTTTAAAACTCCAAACGAGCCAAAAAGGCATGGCTAAATATAAGGATCCCACTCACAAAAAGCCAGCCAAACACCCTCCGGCACAGCAATGCAACCATCATCGGAAGGAAAAGCCACCGAACGAACAGCAGCAACGACGCTGACTGACGGCTGTAGACCAAATAGTAAGGCGAACGACGACAACGACGACGGAAGCATCGGGATGCAACACACTCGTCTGCTCTGCTGCACCCATCGTCGCCGCCGTCACCGCCGTCACCGCCATCGAATCCGTCCAGAAACGGACGGAACAGTTTGCCATTTCATGTCGAATTTATAATATCTGCAGTGTCTTCATCGTTTTAGGGGAAAAAGTTTCTCATACGATTTACTCCAGCTCTCTTCCTGGAAAAGTGCTTGTCCGAGCAGTACAGTGGCGACCCACGTGCGCGACCAGGAGCTGAGGTATGCCGGTTTTTTTTTTTGTGTTCCCCGAACGATCGCTACCGCTCCAGCTCCTGCTGGGCATCTATTTTTTGGTGGTTGATGGAGGCGGTGGGAAAGTAGCTTGTTTTAACAAGGTTTTTCTTTGTTTTGACCATTTGGTATATCTGGTCTAGTTTTCTTTTTGCCGCCGTCATTGTACGATGCAAGGGGACCGTGTTTTGTTCAAACTGGAAATGGAACGATTCTGTGTGTGTGTGTGTTGCTAGTTGTGGGCTATTTATTTGAATGATATATTTTAAATGGACAACTGTTACCAAACTCCGGGGACGTGGCCATTACAGCTTTATGAAGTACTGAATGTGTGTGTTTTTTTTTTTGGAATATCACCAGATTTTGCAAGTATTTTCCCTTATTTTTTTCCTTGGTTTGTTTTTTTTCCGTTGATCTTGTTTTCCGTGCTGAGCACCAATGCTACCGACGTGCCAGGAAGGCAGCTCCCACACCTGGACCCTACCTATCGACCCATCAACTCATGAACCGGGGACCAACGGCTTTACTTCCCATCCGAAGGAAGGCGTGATCAGAGATGTTATGCCTCAGAACATCCCAGCGGCGCCGACTGGGATTGAACCCAGGCCTGCTGGGGTGAGAGGTTATCACGCTTACCACTACACCACCGGCGCCGTTGTATTATGCCGTATATTATGCATCTATTTACATCTCCCAAGACGCATTTAAATTGGAATTCCAACTAAATTGCGGTTCTTAGCCATAATTTTGAAGTTTTTGTGTGCATGGACATGAGCATGATTGACCACCCACGGTTGCTACTCTGTTCAGCTGTAATCACACAGAGAACCAGTAGACAATGCTTGGAACTAGAATTCATCCTCAATGTGTGAAAACTGATCTAGTCTAGTCTAGTCTACACATACACAGCCAGTACTTGAAAGAATCCTGGAAAATGATACATCTATCATTTTTCTTGTCATTATTAATGCCTGCTGCACATCAAGGATGTGAAACAAACAATAAAGTGGCCAGGCCTACTGTGTAGCGTTTAGTTAATTTTTGTGGAAGTGAATGTTTACCATGTCTACTTAATAAGTATAGACAGTGGTTAACATTTAATCCACAGGTAATCAAAGAGCGGGGACATAACGTACCAACCGCTCCGTATGCAGGATTTGAAAATAGGCTATATAAATCGTTGGGAGTGACAGAGCTAAGAAAGTTAATGTACACTCCTTGGTTGTCCGATCTCCTGGGATGGAACACAGGTATTTACCTCTTGTGTTCGAGCGTACAGTCCTCCCTCCGTACAAGCGTGGACGGCACCGCCAACCCACTGCCATCCCTCAATCGATCCAGCCGACCTCAGTCGAAGGACAACAGAGAGCGGTGTGCGGACGTAACCTATACGGAGGGAATGCTGTATTCGCCTAGGTTATAGCGCCCTTGCTCATTACCATTTTCTTCTAGCGGTTGGGATCTGAGCACTAACTCTTGTCCTAGCCCTATATGGCATATGGTTATAGCGCCATTACTCGCTTTCTGAAAAGAGAAGAAGGGAAGGGAAGGAGAGGAAAAGGACTTGGGAAAAGGAAATGCGGAATTCCTTTCCTCATTAGTATTTGTATCGTCAACTTTTATGAAAACTATATAAATCATTTTTCCTTGGTCAGAGGTATGATTACGACATTTGAATAAGATTGTCTTATCATTTGTTATTCAAAATTTAATGTTATAATGATCAACATAGCTTTGGATTATCCAATATAAATCGGTAACACTGTCCTGCAACCGATGATTTTTCTAATCCGAAAACTAAAAGTTACGAAAAAGCACTTAGGCCTTCATTAAGTTCCACTTTCACGCGACGTTCAATGTTTCGCGGTTTGCTCTTTACGCATTGTTCAGGCTATCATAACAAGCTATGACCGACGTGACGGTTGCTTAAGCCCTGGTTAAACAAGTAAACAAGTTATTAAAATGAAATCACGTTCCCGAAAGCAGTCAACAATGTATCTTAAACCGGATCAAGCGTGCGCCCTATTTTTCTAAACATTCCGACGCGTTCCGCCCAATATCTATCAATTACGTTTTTCTACAATAGTAGCCTGGGATAAATCCTAATTCGACCGACACGTGTTTGTTGAAAAATTATATTCTGCCTAATATCAGTAGTCAGTAGTCATTAGGAAACCTGTTACTATATTACCACATATGTATCCTTCTTTCATGAATTTGTTTTACGAACATGATCTAACACAACCTTTTTCTATGACAAAACTATATTCTGATAAAATTGGATCATTGCCTAGACCAACTATTGAAACTAAAGAACAAAACAATTGGCCACGTGTCTGGAATAATATTAACTTAAAGAACCTGAACTCAAATGAAAAATCTATTCTTTATTTACTTTATAATAGGAAAATTGATCACAGAGCTCATTTGTATCGCATAGGTATTGCTGACAACCCTAATTGCTTATCATGCGGACTCCTCGAAGATCTTGAGCATATATTTTGTTAACGTTTTTTGGTCAATCAGTCATGGAACTATTTTATTAGACATTTACTAAACAGATTTGATCCTCGTTTAATGCGCTTCTTAACCTTTTCCAGTTTGATAGCTCCAACCTTAGAAGAGTTTAGCAGGGATGACAAAATTATGATTCTAAGAAAATTTGTTCAGTTTAGTCAATATATTTTGGAAACAGAACGACATATGATCTCCTTGCCTAGCTTCAAATTCTTCTTAGAAATAAATGCCTGTAATTAGTTTAGAATAGCTTAGCTTGTAAGACATGTTTATATGTTAGGATTAGAATAAAGATTTTATAAAAAAAAAAAAAAACAGACTAATTTTGAAACATTTGACTGATGCAATTTTTCATTCGTTCATTTATTGTATGTACTGTATGTATCTACAATCACACTCCTGTCTGGCAGTGGTATTATGTATAAAATCTACCTGTAACCGTTTTTTATGACTGCAAAAAGTTTGAACTCTGGAGTTCGAAGGTGATAGCTCTACCGTATACCCATTAGCCCATTTCAAGATCGCATGCTTCCGAAGATTTTGCTTACAATAAGCCCCGCTCCGGTAAAGTATCGATGCTGATAATGTACTGAAACTTTTTATAAAACAGTAGCGCAAAATTTGATTGACGCGTATTTAATGATTTAAAAAAAATATTTACGATAGAATTACCACAAAAATTAAGGAACGAGCTCACAAAATTAGTATCCAGAAAAGAACGGCACGGCTTAGCAGGGTTTAACCAATGGGAATCTTTTCTTTCCATGCTGATTTCACGGTCTAAATCACTAACACTGGCACAACACGGTTACTGAATACGTAAAAACTGAACTGGACTATACATTTGGAAATAATTCAAACGAAAATTCTTCCGGATGGCGTAGCGCCACCAGCCAAAACGCTGACAGAAGATTATCGCAAAAAAATCCCGACAATAGAAAACAAACACGTTTAATCGCGGCCAAGGCACACTTCGATCTCCATCCTCAATGTGTAAAAACTGGTGATCTAAAACTAGGCAATACCAGCGCCGGCCGCGCTCGAATTCAACTCAAGAAAGGAATGGGTAGGAATGTGTTTACGTGTAACTCGCTTTAATGGAAGCCGAGGAGTCTTCTGCACTTCCACGAGGAATAACTGGGATGTTGGGTAAGAGGGTTGAGTTTGCAGCAGGGTTCGTTTTGGTAAACGATTAGCTGAATTGATGTCCTAACGATCATATAACGCAAATGAGCTTGGGATTGAACCCACGGTCTTCTGCTCAGTAAGCAAAGACGTTTGCAACTAGGAAAATGCGCTCCTTTTAATCATTGAGGCTGTTATTACCATGTAGTCAATTACCATGTAGTCATATTAACAAATAAAACGATTGACGAATCTTGAATGTGGATGGGCCTGAGATTAGACTCATGATGTTCTGCTCAGTAAGCAAAAATGGTTACTCTAAGGCCATTGAACCCCTCGAGTTGTTGTAACCATTCAAACCTGGTACCGACGATGACGACAAGTTTCGCAAAATATACGATAAACAAGCGATTTGATCATAAATTTCTTTATTATGAAAGGACCTTGTACCGCGTTGTTTTGCTCAGTAAGCAAGTCACTGCAACAGGAGTGCTGATTGAACCGGTGAGCGAAAAGGATGTGTTTTGTTTCGCTCATGTGTTTTTTTTTTGCGGCTGAAAAACTTTTTGCATGCATTTTGTTCTCGAATGACTGTGGTTTTTCGGCTGTGTTATAAAATATTTTATAAGTTATAAAATAATTTGCGATGGTTTTTTTCGGTTCCAAATGAAAATTAACATGCATTTTTTTCCACGGTGCTAATCCACAATTTCCTTTGAATTCTACTCATAATTATCGTGAAATTCTCCTGAAGAGGAGACACCTGTTGAGATCTAAAAAAAAGGTTCGTTTTGTTATTTTTTAGTACATTGGAATTAATGCCATCACTTCTGGGTTTCAGTATGTTATCAAGCAACAATTCAGCTTTATTTTCAACAAATTTCAAAGTGAAATATTAATTTTCCTGCTGTTGTCAGCATTAAAACATCAGAAATAAGAAATAATTAGTGTTTAGAGTTCTTCATTAAAATATCCAAAATCTAACATAGATTTTGTTCTTCAAAATTCTCAAAATTACCAAAATGGTGGGGTTCGAATAAAAAAATTATTTTTCGTTGAAAATTTGCTACTCAAATAGGCGTAAAAAATCGAAAAGTTCTCAAATCCAAAATATCCTATGTTCGACAGAAGAATCAGCTAAATTGATGGTATAGTCTTTAAAATCCCTGTCTCGTAAGGTAAAAAAATGGTTTCGAGTAAAGGCTTCCATCAGCAAAAAAAAAAAAAATATTTGCGGCTGAAAATTTTTGAAAATAAAGCTGAAATGTAGCTTAATAACATACTGACAACTAGAAGTGATGACTTTTATTCTGATGCTCTAAAAATATAACAAAAAATACCCTTTTTTAGGGATCCCAACTTTCCAGAAAAATCCCATGGAACTCTCTTCGTTATGCACTGGAATTCCGTTGAATCCTCTTAAGCATTTGTTTATTTATTTATTATTATTATTATAGTCCATCTGTTTTGGTAGTCTCAATGAAACACTTAAACCTAAATGTAGTCACTCATTAAAAAAAATATTGGTCGACAGCAAACGATGAAGAAATCTGGAGGCATTGATGTCAAAGTCAAATAGGTCAGACACTTCGTTAAATTGATAAATCATCGCGACAAAGGAACTGTTTGCAGCATAGTTGGTTGCAGGTACTTCTTCATGTAGCAAAGCTCTCGGTCGGAGTATTCGGGCAGGAGCATCCATATTAATGTTGATCAGTAACTCAAGAACATCAAATTCTGCGTGCAAGACTTTAGCAACGAAAACGACCTGCGATACGTTTCGTCGCTCAGCAAGAGTATCTAAACCCAGTAAACGACAGCGGTCAGCAAACGGTGGTAAATTCAGCGGGTCACTCCATGGAAGATAGAGCAGTGCGTATCTGACGAATTTGCGTTGAACAGCTTTGAATTGTCCACTCCATACTGCTTGGTAGGGATTCCAGACAACACACACGAATTCCAGTAGTGCGAGCGTACCAATGAACAGTAAAAGGCTTTAAAACACAGAGGATCACGAAATTCCTTAGAGATCTTGAACATGAATCCAAGCTGACGATTTGCTTTATCAATCGTGGTTGAAAAGTGGCGAGTGTATGTGAGCTTTTCATCCAACATGACACCGAGGTCTTTAACGTGATCGACACGTTGAACTGCAGTCCCAGCAACTTTATAATCAATCAAAACGGTAGTCATAGTGCGACGGAAACTAATTACGCAGCATTACCTTCACACCGATCATTAAAGATTTCAAGAAGGTTTTGTAGTTCTAAACAATTTGCATAGCCTCGAAAAATCAATTTACCTCCACGTAGTAGAATAACCGTTACATCGTTCACAAATAAAGAGAAGAGCAGTGGTTCCAAAGTGCTACCCTGTGGAACTCCTGATCTGTTCGAGAAACAGTAGGATGAGTAGTTTCCAATGCATACAGTAACTTCACGTTGCACGAGGTACGATCTAAGCCAGCTGCAGAAGGAAACAGAACATCCAATTTGTTCAAGCTTTGCTAGCAGAACGTCGTGCACGAATCTAACAAACGCAGCTTTAAGATCAGTGTAGATGGCATCCACTTGAAGTTTCTTGCATACATTTTCCATACAGAACGACGTAAAGATAACGAGCTTCGTTTCCACATGGCATGTTTGTACTTATGTAATGCTTGCAGGAAGCAAACAATCTCTCATTTATCAGCGACTAAAACAACATAGATTCAACCCCAAGCGAGGTAATCTCACGGTAGTTGTCCACATTGCGTTTGTCTCATTTCTTGAAAACAGGAACATAGTAGAGCGTTTCCATAGCGCGGAAATTTCTGCTGACGAAGTGACAGGTTGAAGAGCAAGGACAACGGAGCAGCTAAGATATCGGAGCATTTGCTTAAGACATCAGATTGAATAACGCTCGGACATGGTGAAAATGACGATTTGGTTTTACTCATCACAGAAAGAACCATTTGTACATCTACGGCAAAAACATCCATGTTTACGACGTTGGTTGGCACATCACGAACGGCTAACCTAGAAATTAGATCCCTTTGATTTTTTTTTAATTTATGTTTTTTAACTTCACCAACATCTCTCCTTTGGAATTCTTTTCAGAATACCTTGGAATTCTCTTCCATTTTTTTAAAGTTATACTCCGAATAGGATTCCTTTGGTATTTTCCTCAGAGCTTCCTTAGCTATTAATTTTCTGATTCTTCATCAGTATCCCTTTTTAAATTATCTTTAGAACACCCTTTAACTTCTAATTGAGATTCTCTTCTAACTCACCCTGAAATTCACCTGCTTTTCTCCTCACAATCTCCATACAATTCTCCTCAGAATCACCTAGGAATTATCCTTGAAGTTCTCCTCACAAATCCCTTGGGGTTCTTCTAAAAGTTCCTCAGGGCTTATTCTCAGAATCACCAGTTTTTCTTTAAACAAAATAGAAACAGTTTTTGTAAAATATTCTTCAAATTGTTAGAATTCTAATAACTTATGGAAGTCTTCTAAATTTTCTAAGTCCCATAATTTATTTTCTTCCAAATCTGGACTTTCTTTTAAATCCCCCATTTTTTTGTTCCTTATCGCAGAATATTAGAACCGTATTTTTTTATTTGGCATTACGATTTTACGAAATTATGAGAACCACTTTTTTCGTTTTGCGATGAAATGGCTGCATTTTTGCTATTTATGAGCTATTTTGGTGTTTTTAGGGCCGTTTTATCATTTGTAAGGATTATTTTTGGCGCTTCAGAAATCAGTGACCAATTTGGTGAATTAAAAGCCTTCTTGGTGTTTTTTGTTCCGTAATTTTGGCACGTTCAAGGTTATTTCGAAGGGTTTTTTTTAGTTGCTACAAACTTAGAATTGATTACCGATTTCGCCAATTTTTACCGAACTTTCAATAACTGAACAGTAAAAATAAGGCATTTCAATTAATTAGTTTTAAGGGCTCAAAACAAGGAAAATTTCACCACAACGGCTAGACTCGATTATTCAAATAAGGCTGACAGTGGTTTGAAATTAAAATTTAGTGAAACAGCTTTTAAAAATAAGGACCATGATTTTACCAAACCGTTGTTGAAAGTTTGGCAAAAAAAATACCGCTTCCTAATCATCATTGACTTCTTTTTCTTTTTAGAATGTTTTGCTGTTTTGGAGTTAAAATTTTACTATGACGTTTAAAGGGCTATTTGTCATTGAAACTTGGTCCTGATTTTGGCGTTTCTTAGCCGTTTTGATAATTTTAGAAAAGATTCTTTTTTATGACTTTCTCAGTTTCAGGTAAAACAAACGGTTACTTATGGCAACGCATAACTGACCGTTTGGATTACCGCAGACAGAGAAATCCATGAAAAAGGAATCTCCCTACATACCAGTCGAACAACCTGTATATGATCTTTTTCAAGTTTTATGAGCTTTTTCAGCTCCTTTCCAGGCCTTTTTGGTAGCGTTTCTTGAGCCAAATGTTTGACATTTTGATGGTTATTTTGGCAGCAATTGGTAATAATAAGGTAATAATTGTACAGAATTACATGGAGAATTTTTTCTTCCGCACATGGAGAATTTTGAGGAGAATTCGAAGTGAGTCCAAAGGACAATTCCTACGGCGCCCAGCAGGTTTTTTTTTCCATTCTAGATGGCCAAAAATATGAAACCCTCCAACTTGTCAAAAACGCTTATATACTTATAATAATTTGAGGTCAAACGGGGGCTGGGTCATGTTTTTGAAGGGAGGGTCTCTTTTTGAAGATGTTTTATTTCGAAAATGTGTACATTGAAACAGTAATTTTATGATTTAGTTGCCATCAAAGGGCGAAATGTTGAGAACAGTGTATACAATGTACACTGAAAGAAAAACGGTTGTGAAAATTGACAATATTTTTATATGCATGTTTTATGCTAATTTTTTGACTCAAAATCACTGTTTTTTTCTGTATATTTGCTGTATAAACCTAAAGCAAAAATTCAAGCTCAAGGTAAAAGCGGCTTCTTAATTCAGATAGTTCTTCCTCTTCTCCGTCTTCTTTGCATTTCAAGCTTATTGCATATCGCGTATTAGCTTATTGCGTGCTCTCAACTTAGTGTTCTAGATGCACTTCCACACTTATTAATTAAGAGCTTTCGATGCATGTACCCCTTTTTAACATTAGTATAATTGTGTAGAAAGTGAGATTATACCCTATGCCCAGGGAAGTCGAGAAATTTTCCAACCCGAAATTTGTACCTCCATACCATTCTACCGACATGGCCGGCGCCGGTGGTGTAGTGGTGAGCGTGACTGCTTTCTAACACCCCGATGGGTCTGGGTTCAATCCCAGCCGAGGTCGGTGGGATTTTTCTGAGGCATAAAAATCTCTGGTCACGTCTTCCTTCGGAAGGGAAGTAAAGCCGTTGGTCCCGGCCCATGTGTGTTGTGAATGGGTGCGATATCCTACGCAGGTGTGGAAGCAGCCTTCCTGCACATTCGATTGCCGTCAATGGATGGCAATCGATGTCCGTCGGTGATTGGCACTAGATTGCGGAACAGAGACCGACGTTAAATAAAGGAAAGAAAAACCATTCTACCGACATGCACATTCTTTGTCGAAAAAGAATTCCCCAGCCTCTCTTTATTCCCGCGAAACTTTTCCACCGCAGAACAGTAAACTATAATGTAGAAAGGTAGTTCATCAACGCCGGTAATAACAGCTACATCAAGCTCAGGTCCCTGTCGTCATTAAAGTTTAACTCGTTGTGGCCAGTTTCGTTCTGGATCCTTTTTCGATTCCGTGATAAAAAAAAAGTACCCCACGCCACATGGAGGTTAAATGCCGATGATGAACACCGGCTCTGAATTCCGATGCGTCATCTTCATCGTCGTACTGCGGTCAACGCCTCTTCGATTCCCCTGAGCAATTGGCAAAAAAAAGAAACCAAGAAACTGCTTGGAAGCAGCCAACCTTGCTCGGAGCAGAACAAGCAGAAAAGTTTATTGTAATAATAAAATGATATAAATTATAAGGGCTAGGGAAGGTACGACCCACGGTTTTTCGCCATAAGGCTGCCCCGCGCCGGTCGATCGCATAAAAGTGGGTGGAAAATGTTTAGCACCATGCTTCATTGGCGCAAAAGTTACCACCTACTACTACGATTTCTTCTTCTTTTTATTCATGCTGGTTGTTCGGTATCGTCATCAGGACTCGCGCGCTCCCGGAATGGCGCATTGTGGTCGGTCTTCGCCAAGAAAGAACGAAAGGTAGCGAGCTCAAAAAAAAAGGAAAAAGTTAGATTATTTGTCCCATTTGTGCCGTTTGCGATGATGACGATGTTGCACTGGATTTACTTATTTATGTGCTCCAGTCTTCTGCAGCAGGAGTAAGTTTTATGCGTCTTTTGGGTGAATTTTTCGCGTCTGGCTTGAAAAATTCGACCAGGCAATATCGCAAACCATTCTTCTCCTCAGTTTCTAGGATTTTTCGGTAATATTCATAATTACAGCACCGCAACAATTCCGCGCCGTTGGCCAAATTTATGCGAAAACTTCACTGGCGTGTTGCTAAGTTAATTCTTATCGTGACACAGCCCAATGAGATTGTTAAACAATTCCGAATAATTAAGACACCCGGAAGGGGGTGCTGTGTTTTGTCGTTTCCTTTGAGATATCTCCGATGCAACGAGCCGGAAGTAACAGTACACGTCCACTGGATGACGATTGTGAATCATTTTACCGGAAATCTGACTAAGGGGTGGTGGGGTGGTGGCGATTAATCGATTAATGTTCAGGCGCCGTCCTACTTGCAGATCCCAGCTATTTTCGAGAGGATACAATTATGGTACTGTGGAGAAAATGACTACCTCAATTTAGTCCTTTCTTGAAGAGGCAAAGGGAGAGAGCTAAAAACTTTCAACAGCTCCAACTGATGGCAATCTTTCTCCATCTGGACGAAGTTCGTAGGAGTCCGTAGCGTGGGTGTATTTGAGAAGGTGACTCCGGGGATGGGGCTGGAAAGGGACTTAATGAAGCGTGCCGAAAAGTGGCATAGACGTGCGTCTTAATTACGGCTAAACAAGCGCGCTTGCTCGTGTTTGCGTGAGTGTGTTTGCATTGAAAGTGGCTCCTTTCAATTGCTTGAGTTGATCGATAGTGAGGGTGGACTGTGCTTGTGGTTCGGAATCAGTAGAGGTGTTAATTGGATTTGCGAACGATTGTTGAACTTGAATAAGACCGACGGTAGACATGTTGGTATTGATTATCGGAACAGTTCAGTGATCGATTCGGAGGGAATGTGTGAACTTGGATTTTCTTTGAATCGTGTCTTATGAGAATTACACTCACATTACATCACTAATTAACTTGAACTTGACCGCTCGAGCAGTGCTATATCGTACGGAAGGAAAGCAAAAACTCTGTGCTTTTTCATCGCTTTTCTGTTGCTGGGATGGCAAAACTGAAAAAAAAAGGATCACCTTGTAACAAATTATTTGACATGATATTCGATTAAAGACCTAGGTGCTTAGTTTCAAAACAAACTTTGCGTCTTGTTTTTCGTCTTTTAAGGCCATTTCGGCGTTAATGGTCAAGAACTTGTTTTCATTGAAATGTCGTTTTTATTGTCATTGCGACCTTTTTAAGCCAATTCAGGGAAAGTCTACCGCCCGGAAAATAAAATTCAAATTTTTGGAACGTTTATATTGTTCTAAAAATATTGTGAAAATTATCCAATCATCCAAGAAAATCAGTTTTTTTCCTTAGATTCCTTAGTCTAAGATCACAACATTTTTAATGTCTTGACGTTTCGTACTAACAAAAATTTGGAAACATCAATGAGAGATCTTAAGGGAAAGTCCCCGAATAGCCCAGACTATTGAATTGATTTAAAAATCTATAAGCGTGAGTTTAGACAAATTCAGGATAGTTCCATGATGTGCTGAAATAAAATCGAGAACCCATAAGATTTTCCGAAAGATTCAGCACAAGAGACCTTCAGAAAAATTTTCAAAACTTCAGAAATATTTCAGGAACTTCACAGAAATCCACAGAATTCTAGGGAAGTTTAAATGTGTTTACGAGAATTCCATTTATTTTAAAGCAGAACCGAGATCTTCATTAGAGTTGAGAGTTTTAGGGAAGCTCCAAGAACATCAAGACAGATCAGAGAATTAAAGGGCAGTTCATAAAATTTCTAGGAAATTGCAGAAACCGGTATTTCCGACAACTTTGGTTTGCTCAGAGAAAATTTCTGGAATGCAATAAAAATTACATGAACATCCGGAAAATGTGAGAGAATTTCAAGGGTGTTATATCATGGAAATTTCAAAATCTAAAAAAATCGAATAGGGTGGAGAACCACTCCGTCCTCATCGCCCATTTTGGGCCTATCGAGCAGAAAACTTCAAATAAATCCATGATTTCAGAGTTAACAAGTCAATTATGCGTTTGGTACGATACTTTAGTTAATAAGGCTTTGCACTCATTATTCCCAAAAACAAAAGAAGCGCTCCGACCGAATCCTGTTTTATCTGCATCCGATAGGCCGTTTCAATGGTGTTTCAATGCGTTAGGCCGAATTTAGAATCCGTAGGCCTAGTTTGGCGTCAAGAAGCAGTGTTAGACTTTTGACAAAATCTCAACGATACGGTACATACGGAAAGGTAAATAAATTTGAAAGCCATCAGTAATAATAACATTCCGTTTGCTGCTCAACTGCGCTAGATTAAGAAAAACTAAGTGCGGGTTGTGCTTAAAAGGTCGGAAATGGGGTAGTTAACCTTATTTAGCTAAGTTGATTACAGAATACCAACGAAGTTCTATTAATAAAAAACTACAAGGTACAGCCCTATGGGGTTGTACGCAATGGTGACGTAGGACTACGTGGGCTTATATAATGAATCTTGTTTGTTAACTGCAGCAGGAGCTTGTGTTTTGTGTAGGAATAGGAATTTGAGCGGGGTTCTCTCTGTTTATACACTTTAGTATGACGTGCTTGACATACTAGTAGATGGCTCACAATGACTCACGAAGAGCTACTGATTCCGATCCATGGCGGTGCGGTTTCTTCCTCCTTCTATGGATGCTAATGTCGGCTGCAGCTTGCTGCTTGCAGGCAGCCTTTAATTGTGTACTGGAGAACACCACCACTCACCACGCGGTGATTGAATAAACACCGTTTGGTGAGACCGGATGGAATTCAACTTTGAAATCTGTGTTAGGGAAATCGCTTTTCGCAGGCAATTGGTGATAATTTTGACTATCATAGCAACAGATGCACATTAATGCAATTTTCAACAGTGACATTTTGAAAAATGTTTTTATTAACGTAAATTTAACAGATGCGTCGAAATATTTCTGATCGATTGGTGATAAAATTATTGAAATTGGTCCAGGGGCAGCTGAGTTATTAACGTTCAAAATCTTTCATAATTTTGTTACATGTTCCATTTTCGGTTTTCACAAAGTGTATATAGAAATCACAGACGTAGTCCTATGTCAAAAAGGCGAGAACTTTTAGCATGCACCGATATTTTTAAGAAAATCCAGAGAACTTCTAAGGAATTTAGATATTTTTATATTGTTTCATTATATTCTGTGAAGTTCCGATTACTTCGAGGACGATCAGATAACATCAGAAATATCACATTAACTTGAGGAAATTCGCAGCGACTTACAAGGAGTTCCTTAGAATTATGGGATATTCCGAGAATTCTATGATTGATTCGAAAACTTTAGAAGCTTCAGGGAATTATAAATAAATATCAGAAAATTTACCGGAACATTTGATCCATTTAGAGAAATTAAGGTAAGCATAGAAAACTTCTGGGATGTCCAGACTTTCCAGGGAAAATGGGTTATTTAAGGCAATGTTCCATGAGCGTTTATAAACTTTATCAAACTTTAGGAAAATTGTAGAACTTAAAGGTAATGAAATCAATTCCACTAAAATGGTGAGTTCTTTTAAAAAACATGCTAAGATATTTAGGGCAGTATAGAGAATTTCATGGAAATTAAGAAATATTTTAGGCAGTTTTAAAAACATCAGGAAACTCTAGATAATTGAAGAAGCTATGAATTAGTTTCGATAATTTGAACATCAGACAAACCTTGAGAACTTCAGTGATAATCATAAAACTATATTAATTATTTCGCTGCGGAAGCTCAAAGAAGTTCCTGAAATTTCAGAATAACTTCAAAAACTTCACAGAAGTACAGAGATCTTCAGAAACATTTCGAGAACTTCATATAAGTCTATGGAACCTAAGGGAAGATCCGAGAACTTCAGGAACTTTTATTGACATTTCGGGAGCATCTCAAGTTTATTAAAGCTCCAAAAACAAAGGGAATTCAGTTCCATTAGTTTCACTAAATTAGCGGAAAATTTCAAGAAGTTCCCAGATTTTCAGAGAACTTTAGAGGTGTTAAGAAAATTATTGAGGTTTTCACATAAGTCCAGAAGTTCACGCAAGCTCACACATTTTGAGAACAGTTCAATTAAATTCATGCGAGTACAACAAGCTTATAACTGCAAACACTTAAGAGAAGCTCCGAGAACTTTGAGAAAGATATTGATCTCGCTAATTAATCTCTAAACAAAAAACTTCAAAAAAGAACAGAAGAGCAAAGGTGTTCCAGAGCAGGTAAATTACATAAATTTTAAAAAAGTTTCGAGAAATTCAGTGAATTTTTAACACTTTAAAGAAGATTCATGATCGTTAGGAGAGTTGTGGAAACTTTAGGAAGTCCGAAAAAGTTTAGAGAAGTTTAAAAAATTGATGAGAAGTATTGCGAGGATCAGGGTAGTTTCTAAAACTGCAAAAGAACTTCAAGGCAATTTAATAAACTTCAGGAATATTTTGGGAACTTATTCCCGGAATGAGCTAGAAATTATCGGTACTCCCATGAAATCTATCTCAAAATCCCTTTGGAATTTCACTAAAAATTTAATTTTCTCGGTATTCTTTTCGGAATTATCTTGGAACTATCTGCAGGATTCACTAGAAATTATACGCAGAATTTTCTTGGAATACTCTCCAGAAATCCATTTGGAACTGTCATTAGAATTTAATATTCTTGAGGTTCTGCTCGGATTTTTAAGAACTCTCCTAAGAGTTCTTTTGAAATTCTTCTCAGAAGTCCACTGGAATTATATTTAGAACTCTTCAGGATTTTTTTCACAGAACACCTATGAACTAAAATTCATTTAGAGTTTTAGAAATTTTTCCCGGAATGAGCTAGAAATTATCCTCGGAATTCATTTGAAATTTTGCTTTAAATCCCTTTGGAATTTCACTCAAAATTTGATTTTCTCGGTATTCTTTTCAAAATTATATTAGAACTATCTGCAAGATGTACTAGAAATTATCCGCAGAATTTTCTTTGAATTCTCCCCAGAAATATTTTGGAACTGTCATAAGAATGCAATATCCTTGAGGTTCTTCTCGGAATATTTAAGATCTTTTTTATTCTCAGAACACATTGGAACTGAAATTCCCTTAAAGTTTCAGAACAATTTCCTCTGCATTCTCCAAAAATTCTTCCCAGAATGAGCTTGAAATTATCCTCGGAATTTCCTTGTAGTTTTTCTCAACATTCCTTTGGAATTTCATTCAAAATTTGATTATCTCGGTATTTTTTTCGAAATTATCTTGGAACTATCGGCTGGATGCACTAGAAATTATTCGCAGAATTTTCATGGCATCATCCCCAGAAATCTTTTATTTTAGAATTATCCTCAGAATTCAATACCCTTGAGGTTCTTCTCGGAAGTCAAGTTTAAGTTGTCCGTTCATTCACCAAAACGTTGCAGTTTTTCTACCAAAAATGTTCAATAAAGCTTGCCCCTCCATGCAGCAGATTGTTGCAAATCTTACACCAGAAATTTTAAATACAAGCTTACCTCCAGAAAATTTTACATCTGAAAATTTCATAGTTGAAGATGCTATTTCGAATAACATACTGAAATGGTAATTTTTATACGATAGATGAGGAGGAGATGAAGGTATAGAATTGATAGTTCCGTTTAGATTACGGCAGTTTGGTAAAGAGAGATGATAAAACAGATTTGTACCTTCCTTAAAAGTTGTCCTAGCTCGCTATCTACTTTCTATATGCAATTTTTCACTCTGCCGTAATCTAAACGGAACTGTCAATTCTATACTTTCATCTCCTCCTCATCTATCGTATAAAAATTACCACTTCAGTCTGTCATTCGAAAAAGCATCTTCAACTATGTAAACCGTTGACTTCACGCAGAGGTAATACTAAACATATAGTCAAAGTGAAAATTTCAATTGATCAGAACGATGCGAATTTTCCACCGTTAATGTTCAATAAAAATTGCTTCTTCAATCTTCTGATTGGTGCAGATTTCCTTTTTCCATTTTCCACCAGACATTTTCAATATTGCTTGCTTCTCCTATCATCAGAATGTTGCAGGTTTTCCACCAAATAAAGCTTGCCCCTATTTTCAGATTTTTCATCATAAACTGTCGGTAGAGCAGCTTCCCTCCAATCCTCATAATGGTGCAAATTTTACACCAGAAATTATTATTAAAGTTTGTTTCTCTATTCAGCAGAAGAATGCAAATTTAAGACCAAAAATTTTCCGAAAAGCTTGCCCATCCGTTCACCGGAACGGTGCAGATTTTTCACCAGAAATTTTCAATATAGCTTAATATTAAATAAAACTTGTGCCTTCATTTACCAGACCAGCGCAAGCTTTCCACCAGAAATTTTCCGTTCATTTCATTTATCAGAGCGATGCAAATTTTGCACCAGAAATTTTCTATTAAGCATGCTCCTCCATTCACCAGAACGGTGAAACAATTATTGTCAGTGAAGTTTGTTTCACCATGTACCTTTGTTGTTCAATTTTCAGGTTTTGCCTCTTCATGCACCAGAATGCTGCAAATTTTCCACCATACATTTTCAATCAAGCTTGCATTCATCAGAACGAGGTTAATTATGCACCAGAAAAATGAATAAACCTTGCTTCTACATGCACCACAGTGTAGCGAACTTTCCACCAGAAATTATCAGTTAAATGTGCACCTCCAAATTTTTAGCGTGATTCATTTTTTCCAATTTTAATTTTGATGAGTCCCTCCATGCACCACCTTGATGATATTTTTACACCAGAGATATTCAATAAAAAGCTTTTTCTTCGATTTACAATCATGAAGGGGAATTTTTTCAACCTTAAATTTACCCTCTTCTTTTAACCCTCCATGAATCAGCTTGAATTTGGTGTATGCACCACACTACCGTGGTGTAATTTTTTGACCAAAAAATTTCATTGAAGTTTGTCCCTTCATGTACCTTTGTGAAGAATTTATAATTTTTTTTGGAAATATGTATATATCA
Organism: Ochlerotatus camptorhynchus; assembly: GCF_037179485.1. Classification (NCBI taxonomy): domain Eukaryota; kingdom Metazoa; phylum Arthropoda; class Insecta; order Diptera; family Culicidae; genus Ochlerotatus; species Ochlerotatus camptorhynchus. Next base: position 2,081,011 of record NW_027040719.1, read on the forward strand.
GAACAAATAAAAAATCATTCGAAGCCTCTGAATTTTAAAAATGTATTTGTTACTGAAGATTAATCCATTCTGGATCTATAAAGTTCAATGTGTGAATGAAAATAACTAGGAATATTTATTGTTTTTATTTTAAAGAAGAGATGAGCCAGCCTCTGGCTGAAAGTCTCGCTAATATAGATAACCTAACCTTTTTATTTTAAAATGCATTCTTAGTAAGAAAATTATAAAATTTCCTGAGTAATGATGAGATTCCCTGAGACTTTCAGGTATTTTCAGGAAAAATAAACTTCCCTGAGAATTCCCGGTATTTCAGTTTTTTCAGGTAGTAGAAGCTTTGAGCTTTAGTTATAAACTTTCTATTGAATCTTTCGCTTTAAAGGTTTCTATCCTACATAGTAAAGTGTTTATGAGAATCTAATTGAATAAGTCTAAAATATCAAAGAACTATAAGTCACGATTTGGTCACTTATTTCTTCAACATGGTCACTGAAATCACTATTTTTGACAGCGTTGATCGCTACCAGCCCTGTGTTTGTTTTGATTCGCTTTGAAAGTTTGACAGATCAAATGGAGGGCTCGTGAACTTTCCTATGTTTCGAGGGGTGCATCGATTAGCTTGGGACCGAAGATAGTACCAGAGCTGAGCCAAAAAGTTGAGCACTTTTCTGCGCCACGGGCTGCGGGCTATTTGGACATTTTAGTGGTTCAAGGCATTTGTATAGCTTTTGTTTTGTTTTTTAAACTTTATGAAAGTGATTTTCAGCCGTATGCTGGTCCATCACTTACATTTTTATAGCCAAATATGTGCTTTAAAGTTAGTATGGTAGGCTTATAAGGCAATTTGAGGCTATTACAATGGTAATTCAGCTACCACCCCGTATTATGGTTGACCACCAAAAATTGAACCTGAGCTTCTCCATTCATTACTGCTGCTGCTGTTGAGCTACCATTTGCTGTAAGTCCAAACAGTCCGGTGCTTACTGTGCTCCCTGAAAAACGACACTCAGAGCATTTAAGTGCGATTATCGTCATAGTGCACCATTATTTTCCAGTCATCATTCAGCAGCTAATCACTACTCTTGCTGCCACCTTTCTGCCACCACCTGTATCGATTACCCCTCCCGGATGGCCTGCAAAACAAACAACCGAAAAAAAATATCCTCAAATTACTATAATTACCCAGAAGAGTCAGTCACGCGAACCACCCCGAAAGCGCACCAAAAGCATTCAATCAGCACTGAGTGCGGCCGGTTACCTGCAGTTAGCACGTTTTTCCTTCCCTTTAAGAGGCAAAAAAAGGCTTAAATTGCAAACTGCTTCTCCTAATGATCTTTTTTCATGTTCATATATCCCATTTATCGGTAGGAAAATGGTCGTTTCAGCGAATAAGAATCAACACACAAAACTTTGACCAAGCCGGTCTGAGGAAACATCAAATCAGACTGGCAGCTACTATTAAAATCAGATCAATCCTTCAAATGTTGAACGTGGCAGCTGCCGGCCTACTCTCCGATCCGATTTCCATGAAGAATGGAACTTTTTCTACTAGATTTACGCTGTGAAACAATTAGCGAAATAAATTTTCCTAGCTTCGAAGCTTCTTTTTTTTTTGCGTGTCGGCAAAACTGGAGATGGGAGCCCGCCATCTTCATCGATGGATCCTGACTCATCAAATATGGAAACTAATCTTCCTTTGGGTGGCCTTCTGGTACCATAAGTGTAGGTAAGCAATTTTATGTGCCGAAGTGCATCCATGAAATGGCGGAACGAAAAAAAAAACGTCGTCGTCGTCGATGATGCAGGGTAGCAAAGGATTACACTCTGAGTTACTCGTTATAGTTTTTTTTCTGAAGCTCCCCACGCTCTACCCGGGCGCTCAATCGAGCACGGTGTAATCCGATAGTGGAGAAGATTATTAATTTTCCATCGTTATTGGAAACCGGGATAAAAGCAAAGGGAGCCTCGCTTCTCGGTTGGTGTTTTTCGTCTTCTTCTTCTGTCGACCTGGAAAATTGAGGTGGTTAAGTGAAACGTAATGCTTCGACTTTGACGAAAAAAAAAGTGGTGATGACGGTGCCATTAGTGGGAGATGTTGGGAAAATTGTTAGATTACAGTGTTTTTTTTCCATCGGGCAGTCAAGATCTAAAAGAGGTTTCACGACTTTTGAAAGATTATTGTTGATGTCTTACCCGGGATTCATATTTTTGAACGTTCAGAGCGAATAATTATTTTAAACGTATTTCATGGTTTTTGACATTAAGAAAAAAAATTAAGATTCAGGGGCTAAGAAAGATTTCGAATAGCTAGTATTAAGAAAGTTTTGAAGATCGCTGAAATGGCGAAAAATCTGGAAACTCCGACCTAAACAAAAATCCAGATTTAAAAACTAGCACAATGCTCAATTTGTTTGAGAAAGTCGAGAACAATTTATTTAAAGTTAATTTGCTGAAGATACAAATTGTGTATCTCTAATAGTTCTCGGTTTATGCTGGTTTTAAAAAGTAACTGAGAATAACCCCTGAATAATCCTTTTTTTTTAATCAAAAATCGTGTACAACTTTCCAACAGAAAAAGATGGCCACTAACGTACCTTAGCAAGAACATGCACCATTAAAAGTTCTAAAAGTGCCTCGAGCAAACCATTTGCGAGAATTCAATGTATGAAAAGTTAATGTAATGAATCTGATTTTTAGGGGTCACCCTAAGCTACCTTTTTAAAACCATATTAATCGAAAACCTTTAGAGATAGAAAATGTGTGTCTTCAGTTAAGTTGCATAAAATAAGTGGTTCTACAACTTTGTAGAATACTGCGCCGGTCTATCTTAAATATTAAAAAAAAGTTTATATTTTGAACTCACTACCCATAGGGACCACCCTAATTTCACTTGTAACAAAAGATTGGCCAAAAAATATATCAAAACTTTCCCGAAAACACATGTGACCTAAAACTAATCATTTAAGCCCAAACATTATTGTCTTCCTAAGTACGGCTTCGGGACCTGAGAACTTCCGTGAAGCTCTATAAGCAAACTGCAGGAACGTAAGGGAAGTTAACACGCATAAAATATGGGAAACTTACTGGAAGCTGTAAGAACCTCAAAGCGGTTCTTTTAGTATCCGAGACTTTTCAGGAACTTTTAAGAAGTTCCTAGAATTTCAAAGAACTTCATAGGTGTCCAGCGAACTTGAGAAATCTAGAAAACTTGAGGGGTATTGTGCAAATTTTTAAGAAGTAAAAAAAGCTAGATAGATTAAAATTCTATAATCGTAAATTTAGATATGTTCAAGATAGTTCCATGATGTGCTGAAAAACAAAACGAGAACCCTTTAGATGTTCCGCGAATTATAGGGAAGTACTGAGACCTTCAGAGAATTTATGAAACTCCAGAAATATTTCAGAAACTTCACAGACGTCCAATGAATTTCCGAAGAAATTTAAAGGTGTTTACGGGATTTCTATTTATTTCCGAGCAGAACCGAGATCTTCAATAGAACCAAGAGCTTTATGGAAGCTTCGAGAACATCAAGTCAGGTCAGAGAATCAAAGGGCAGTTCAAATAATTTCAAGGAAATATTAGAAACCTTAAAGAAGTTTCGAGAAACTCAGTGAATTTCCGAAAACTTCAGCAAACCTCCGAGAGAATTCCTGGAAATTTTATGAACATCCGGAAAATGTGAGAGTATTTTAAGGGTGTTATATCATAGAGATTTCAAGAACTTAAAAAAATGTAAAAAAATTGCTAAGTTGATTAGAGAATATCAACGAAGAACTTTTAGCAAGCAGCGATATCTTTAAGAAATTCCAGAAAACTAAATATAGATATTTTTAGATAGTTTAATTAATTCAGCGAAGTTCCGAGTACTTCGAAGACGATCAGATAGCTTCAGAATTATCCCATTAACTTAAGCAAATTTGCAGCGACTTACAAGGAGTTCCGTGGTATTATAGGGTATTCCAAGAATTCTATGATTGATCCTAAAATGTCAGAAGCGTCAGTGAATTATGAATATATATCAGAAAATTTGCTGGATTAGTAAACAAATTTAGAAAACTTCAGGTAAGCATAGATAAGTTCAGGGAAGAGCGATTGTCAATAATGGTTATAATACTTAAGGAATATTTTCGAAACTTCAAGGCAAATTAATTGATTTCAGTAAAGTTTCAAGTTCTTAAAAATACTGTTAAATTCAGGGCAGTCTAGAGAACTTAAAGAAAATCAGTAATCGTTTAGGCACCAGAAAAGTCTAGACGATTGAAGAAGTTTTAAATTAGTGTCGACAATTTAAAGGAAGTTTTATGAACTTCAGAAAAATCTGGAGAACTTCAGTAAAAATAATATAACTATATTAATCATTTCTTTCTAATTCCATGAAAATTGCGGGAGCACAAAAGTTCCATAAATTCCCGACAAACTTCGGAAAATTCACAGAGGGACAGTGGTCTTCAGAAACAAAAAAAACAAAATTAAGTTTATATAAAATATCCTTAGTAAGATTTTTTTTTAATGCTTTGAGACTTCCAGGTATTTTAAGGAAACAAAAATTTCCTGAGGATTTCCGGTTTTCCAGATTTTTGAAGTTAGTAGACACCGTGACTAATACCGTGGGTTTGGTTATACACTTTGTATTGAATCTTTCACTCTAAAGGTTCATATCGTACATACGTGTTCATGAGATAATTATTGAATAAGTCCTAAACATCAAACATTTATTTGATGCGCTTTCCCTTAGGTCACTTTTTAGTCACTATTTTTAAAACTATAAGTCACTATTTCTGACAGCAGTGATCGCTACCAGCCCTGCCATTGTGTGAATATGTGGTGGCTGAAAATGCAGTGTTTGACAACACAGCGACAAGGAAACAGTGGAATCGGTTGAGAGACTTGAGGAAGAGGTGGTGGAAATGGATTTGACGATCTAGGAACAAGGTTGCAAAGACTCATTTCAGCTAAAACAATGTTTTTCTAAATTATGAAATAATTAGATGCCATGATCAAATTTTGAATTGGTAGGATACAAGAAGAGGTTGCAAAGAATGTGTTTGACATATTAAACCTGTTTATTTCACTTCATGAGAGTCACAATCAGCGATTTTTCACAAACTCACTCACTCACTCACTCACTCACTCAGCGATCAGCAAATCGCTAATTGTGACTCATAGAAAGCAAAATTTACAGGTTTTATGTTTCCAACGCATACTTTGTAACCTCTTCTTGTAAGTCACAAGTAAAACATGCCATCATACCATCTTTTGGTTTTATTATTCCGAAAAACATTATTTTAGCTGAAATGAGTCTTTGCAACCTTGTCTAGGAAGCCAAGAAAAGCAGTGCAAAGGAAGCAGGTGATGCCTGTTTTACTTGTACACATTTGAAATTGTAGATTATACAGAGAGGGAGCGGATAAAGTACTAAGAGGAGGAATGCGACTAAAGATGGTGATTCAAAAACGGATATTTAAAAGCTTTAAGGGAATTCCAGGCACGGGAGAATGCAGACGTAATTTGCCATCCAGAACTGACGATGTCCCTTGGATTTTGGTATCTTCTTGTAAAACTGTTCGATGTTATTCGGCTCCGTTGAGTGTTTTTAAAGACATTTGAGCCTTGATAAGTAAACTAATTAGAAATAGTTTCTTACACAACGAATTGCTGTTCATATTTTTGCTTTATAGGCGTCCGATTCAATTTCCGGCCTACTAAGTATAAACCACACCATAAACCGCTCTTTTGCGATCAGATTTTTAGGCTAAATAGAAATTTTGTAATACAGGTGCCTTCTAAATTAATTTATGTACCGATGGATTTGAGAAAGAGTCACAAATGAGCAGTTGCCCACCAAATTACGAATCGATCAAACTCGACCTGCTCCAATTTGCATGAAACTTTGTATAATTGTTTGTTATGGGCTATCATTCGCATTTCTGATCAAATTCGGCCATTTTGAAAAATCTGTGACAAAAGGTCGAAAAAACAAAAAGTTGATAGACAAAAGATCGAAAGGATATGCCCATATGTCATAATTGTTTGTTATGAGCAATCATTCCCATTTCTGATCAAATTCGGCCATTTTGAAGAATCTATGACAAACGGTCGAAAGAACAAAAGGTCGAAAAGACAAAAGGTCGAAAAGACAAAAGGTCGAAAATACAAAAGGTCGAAAAACATAAAGTCGAAATGAAATGGCCATGTGTCATAATTGTTTGTTATGGGCAATCATTGGCATTTTTGATCAAATTAGTCTATTTTGAAGAATCTACCCAAGTAAACAAAAAGCCCGCGATTTCGCCTTTTTGCAATATAAGGCTAATATGATTCTAATATAAAGCTAAGCATGTCCTATGTTAGCCGTGTATCAGCCTTATATTGCAAAAAGGCGAATTAGCGGGCTTGTTGGTTACTTAGGTATAACATTCTAGTCCATTAGTTCAAAAGCTTCAAAACAAGGAAAACTTCACCACAATGGCAAGACTCGATTGTTTAAACTATGTTTAGAAATTAAGATTTAGAGAAACAGCTTTTGAAATGAGGGTCAAAGGTTTACCGAACGCTCAGCTGTTCAAGGTTCGGTATAACGTTACCAATATCGGTATTAATTTCTAAGTGTGTATCATTCAACATTACAGCAAAATAAATGATCGACATGGACGCAGTCATCTGAATAAGTCATCTTAAAACTAAGTTTTAAAGAACAAGCAGCTTTCAACGAAGGGAAAATAGTTTAAAATTGTATTTTACTTTTGAGCATTTCTGAGCAGCTGATTTAAGTACTCTAAAACTGATTTGCTTTGACAAATCAGTTTCAGAATACTTAGATCAGCTTTGGGATTTTCGACCTTTTGTCCCTTTCGATCTTTTGTCCCTTTTGACCTTTTGTATTTCGACATATTGCCCCTATACCTATTTTTCATTCTCGCACAAACACATAGGAACGTCATTGGATTCATTTCGTCAAATGTATGAAAGAATGGAAACATGGATTCGCTTGGAGTACCGTAAAACGGGGTATCTTTGATAATGCGGGTAACTTTGATAGAAGAATATAATGATTAAATTTTCACTCTACACTATTTCCGAATTGGAAATATTGGTTCCATTTTGTAGCTTAGGGTAGTACCTTTGATGTCGTATAGAGTATTTTGCAGTATGTTTTACATATTTTCCAAATACCTCCAAAATAAATCTTTCTTGTTTTTTGCCTGATTGAAGAGGCACTCAACAATCACTAATTAAATGTATTATTTCCTATATAGTCATGACAAATTCAATATTGTTTTTAAATAGCTTATGATGTTTCTGATTATATACTCATTCAAAGTGTCTTATTTCTTGATCAAAATTGTTTGCGATCATCGCGTGGTTTTCTACTTTCATCGAATATTATCAAATAAACCCCAAAACAAAAATCTGATGTTCGATCATAGAACAACACCAATGTTGACGATAGACGTCTTGCCGCACTAGAAGGACTTTCTTCACTAGTAGTTAACTAGCACCGAGACGAACTCTGCAGTAATAACTGCCCAAAACTGGGCCACCGATCACTAAGTCCCTTCTTACGGGGGGACTTTAATGCACACTCGATCACTTTGTCATCGACCGACCAGAGAAACAGACGACGTAAGTTCTGTTTCCTTCAACGTGTAAAAAAGCAAATGTTATAATTCCTGGTAAACATGTTACCAACGAATTGACTCTAGGATCCCCAGTACTTGTTTTAAAAAATAAAAATTTGAAAAACATTCATGGTTGCAAAAATATTTAGAATATACTCCAAAAAACTATCACAGTTACCCCGTTTTACGGTACTTATTTTTTGAGAACAATGTGTGTAAACATTCATACTTTGCGCTCTTAATTGACAATTGATTTTTTCTGCTCGATAGGACGAAAATGAGCGATTTGGTCGAAGTGAATTTTTACCCTATTTTAAGATATCTTCTTGGAATATGAATATGAATGCATTCAAACGACTTCCGAAGCAAATGTTTTTGTAAACCTAGAAAAGCAATTGAAATATTGATCATGACGATGATCCCCTAGCTTATTACTCCAAATCACCAATTAAATGAGCTTTGAAGTATTTTGGTATGTCCAAAGTTTCATGATTACATTTGGATTACTTGAGATCTCATCTTGTGTTTTTGCGGAGATGCTTCATTTAATAATAAAAAAAGCATTAGCAATCTAATAAGCCACCCTCCAGTTTGATACAAAACTTCAAAATATGACTCTATGCAAAAAATGGTAAATATTGATGAGTGTTTAGAGGTCGCGCAAATGATTTGAAGATTGTATTGTGATTACTATGGAAGCAATTAAAATTTAATTTTAGTAGTCCAAACTCTGTAATAACTGAATATCTGGCTGCTAAATATAGAAACAACACCAATTTCAACACTCCAACGGCAGTTTATCATTGTCATGGCAACCACATATTGAATTTAACAGCTTGAGCCAAAGATAAAGGAATTGTAATGAAATTCAAAAATTCCACCCTAATCTCCAATCAAACTTTAAACCTTTTGTCTATTAAACCGCTAAACTTTCATCAATATTTACCATTTTTTTGTATAGACCCATAGTTTGAGGTTATGAATCAAACTAAAGAATGGCATATAAGATTTTAAATACTAATTCAGGCACCTTAATGCAGGTCAATCAGAGTGACTGTTGGCATGATACTTGCTTTATATTGGAAGCCTAGAAGTCCTCTGCACTTCCACGAGTGTCACAGAAAGCAAAACGATCACTACTAAGCCACAATGCCTTGCATTTAACTCACGATCAGCAAGCAAAAACGGTCGCTACAAGGCCACCGAGCACTATTCATGACAACAATATAAGAACATCACGACCGACGATTGTTCAAGATTGAGGTTTATAAAGCTTAGAACTTGAATACGATAATAAAACATCAAATGTTGCTTGGGATGGGACGGACAGAGTTCACTAAAATTATTAGTTTGTAGGACACGTTTATTCTCTCAGTTAACGCTCGCATGACTATGTCGCTCGCCTTGAGATTTATGGGATTTCAACTACTAACTCTCTCCCAATCTTACTACTTTATTTTGCTACGGATTTTCATCTTTTTACAAATATGACTGCCTAATGACCTGGATCTATTGGCATGCTGTTTCGATGGCCGTTGGACGACCTTGACCCATTTACGATATTGAATATTTAATATCTGCTGCTGGTGTCGTTCGATGTGGACTTTCATTTTTGCGCGGGTCTCTTTCTTCGATGCTGTGGTGTTGATTTGTAAAAACTTCTTCGCCAAGTGACCTTTCTGCATTTCGAAATCGTTTTATAGTGGTTGGCTGACACTTGCTAGATGATTGCTTGCTATGGTTTCGTTTCATCCCTTCGTATGAGTTCTCCGATGTCCTAGATGCTGGCTGATCTACGAATAAACCTCCCTGGAACGGAGACCTCTTGGAAGCTAGATATGCTGGCGTTGTTAGGTCAGCCACTAGCTTCAGATGCACAGGCTTTGTGACTAGGCAGATGAAGACAACGACGATATACTTCACAAGGAGAGCCCCACGTTGAGGATAGACGACTAGAAATGCACCCAAAGTCGTGGATCACTTTCCTCACGAGATTTGTAGGCCAGTACTTCCGATGAACAGGAGAAAGCAGTAGTTTCTGCCGAACCTGAAATAGATTCTCGTGGACTCAGTCATGACGAGCTTGGTGAGTGGATGACGATGGTGTGATGTACGGATGCTTTCAACTTGCTGGAATCTTCTAGCATTTCGTTGAAGGCCGCCAACGCAGATACCGCCTTCCACAATCTGCAGATTTAAATATGAAATTCTCGAGGGATCCTTGTACTTCACGACCGTCAGCATTATCTTAAGAATTTTTAAACCAATTCGTTGGTTTAAATTTATAGTTTCGTTTAGACATGGTTATGCAACGAGCACAATTGTTTAGTTGAATAAAACACTGCCATTTTCCTGCTGAAAATTATCCTCCTGAAAAATCCAAAAGTAAATACACTCTCCTTAGACATGTAATCTTCATCCAACCGAACGTGAGGAAATTCAGTTGAAAGTAAATGTAAATAGTATTTCACACGGTAGCGCTTTTCTTCCTGCACCAATGGCCACCTTGTCCATATAGTTTCCTATTCATTCCTTCCGTAGGTACTGACGACGACGCTTTCATCTAGTACCGAACGTCACTGACTGGCAGAGTTTTTTTTTCTTTCTTTTCGTCTCCTGGTCGACGTCGGTGCAATACCAGAATTGGCAGTACCAGACCAGCATTTATTTTCCTAGAGTCCTTTTCTGAGCAATACCACCACCACCACCACCGGATAGTGAAGCAAGTGTGTGAGTGTGCGGTTTCACCATTAACGGCATTATGCAACACGTTCGTTCGCCAACTAAATAGAAGACCATTATGAGCTATGGACTAACATTTGAAAAGGGCAGAAGTCCAAAATCACCATATCGTGAAACCCGGTTTTAAATTTTGATGATTAAAAAATAAATCCCATTTAACAAATTAAAATTTGCTGGACAATTTAATTAGCTTGATTTTAGGTAAATAGTATATCCAACAGCATGCATCACTATAACTTGAAAACATCATACACGCTTACACGCTTTTACCAGGGCTGATAGCGGGTCACTTTTTAGTGACTTCCCAAGTAACAATTCTGCAATCATTTGGCATCCACTCTGATTTATGATGGTTTTATAATGGCAATGAACAATCCATTTAGTTTAAATACAGCATTTCACAGTGTAAAACGTTCCTGCTTAGTAGTTCACCTTTTCGCTGTTTAAAAAACCTTTTACAGTCTGACGAGAAGCCAAAAACTGTCTTGGTTTAAAATTAAATTTAAAGTAGCTCTCAATCCCACCATAAAACTGTTCTATAAATCAATCATGAACTTCATTTGCGATGTTTTATTAATGTCTTGATAAAAAAACTCTATAAAAGTTTTCTATCCTCATAAAAGCAACCATAAAACTAATAGGTTTTAAATAAGAGCAAAAAGCATGTATTGTTTTTTTTTTTTTTTTTTTTCCTTTGGTTTGTTTTTTCCGTCGATCTTGTTTTCCGTGCTGAGCACCAATGCTACCGACGTGCCAGGAAGGCAGCTCCCACACCTGGACCCTACCTATCGACCCATCAACTCATGAACCGGGGACCAACGGCTTTACTTCCCATCCGAAGGAAGGCGTGATCAGAGATGTTATGCCTCAGAACATCCCGGCGGCGCCGACTGGGATTGAACCCAGGCTTGCTGGGGTGAGAGGTAATCACGCTTACCACTACACCAACAGCGCCGTTATACAGCATGTATTGTTGCCGCTTTCGAAAGTTGGTGATCGAAAAATAAATCCCATTTAACGAATTGTAATTTAATTGATGGTTTAACTAGCTTGACTTTAAGTAAATGCTGTCATCTAACATCATGCATCATTATAACTTGAAAATATCATACGCCCTGATAACTTATTACATGATTTTACCAGGGCTGATAGCGGGTTACTTTTTAGTGACTTGTCACTTTTTAAAGCTAGTCACTAAAAAGTTCCTCCTAACAAAAAAGCTACTTAAGTAACTTTTTTTTTTCGCTATTCCTGCTTGAACTGCAATAAACAAGTCGTTCTCAAAGTAAATAAAAGTTGTTACAGTGCTACAGTATGCTTAGTTTCTAGTTGGAAGTCCATTAAACTACGAACGGAAAAGTCCCTAGAAGAAACCAAGGCGATATCATCATCAGAGCACATTTTTAGTTGAAATTCCGCATCTTTAAGGAGTCTAGTTTCAAATGCAAATTACAATAATTAGGGTGACCAGCTAACTCAAATCAAGAAAACAGGAAAATTCCGGAAATTCCACCGGGATAAACCCATGAACTTCGATGCCAATTTGGAGAAAAATGTACTTTTTCCTCTCTTTAAAAAAAATGTCAATACCTTTGGACTGGCTCAGATTTTCAGGATACAGTCACTTTGATGAACTATCAAGCGAACTTTTTTTCCAATGTAATGTTTACCAGATTTTAGAATAGATTATAGAACTATGTAATAGGGAAAATTGCTCTAATGTTGGCCTATGGATCTAAGATTGGGCCTATCGTTAAAAATCTGCTATTTATCAATTTTATCTAGATGAACATGTCATTGTAACGGTACTAATGGATATTTTGGTCGCTATTGAAAATTGAGTCAATTGCTGAATTTATGTATGGGCCCAAATTAAGGGTATTTAGACTGACATTGCATCCATTTCCCCTACCAAGGTACTTCAGAAAAAAAAAAAAAAAAGTGCTAGGGAGTTTTGGGATGAAATCTAACAGGGTTATGGCTAGAATTACAAGTCAATTGGGTTCATTAATTTTGAAAAATATATCAATTTTTATATAGCATCTGAAAGAGCTTCGTTTTCTGAGCTCAGTGATTTTTTTTTCGAACCCAAACACTTCATCACATTGTTTAATCAAGATTTAAAGCAAAATAATAACTTCAATGTTTGACACTAAACTGACAATCTAACAGCTCGCTCCCATAAAAAGTGACACCGAGGGCGCTAATAAGATGATTTTTGCAAATGTAATCATACTTATTTAAAATAGTTCCAGTGTACCAAAATTGATGAAATTTTGGGTTTGGGTTCCATTTTTAATTCAGATTACGAATATGCATTTACCGCAATACCCTTACAGAACCCAATTGTGTGACATCAGAGTGTTGTTTTTAAGTAGTTCTGTAAAAATTCCTTGGGTGCAATTTGAAATCAATTGTGCGAAGAGTTTTAAGAAAATTTCGGCGATAATTACAAGGGCTACTCGGAAAATATTTCTAAATAATTTTAAATAGAATTCCATAAGGATTTTCAGTAGAATTTATAGCAGAATTCCAGGATATTTCAGACCAAACATTTATGAGAACTCAGAGGTAAACTGCAAGGGAATTTCGAAAGAGGTGAATTTTTAGAGAATTTCTGCACAGTTCTAAATAAATTTTCAAGGTACTCTCAGAAATAAACTGTTATTTATTTTAGAAGAATTATGTAAATAACTCTTCAAAGGAATACTTCAAGTTAAATATAATCATGTAAACTCTGTAAATCAATTCTGAAACTTTCATTCGGAGGTAACATGAGCTGGCGCTTTTGGCTTAAAGTTTATATGGGGATATTGGTTGAAATGTATGAGGAAATAACATCCCTTCACTCTTTCGTGCATAAAACTGGTTCAAAGTCTTTAAGCTCAGAATTTCAGCACATGTAGCTTAATCTATAAGAAATAACTTTGCTGAAGACAGCATTATGATCCAAGTTAGTATTATGGAGATATTCATTCTTGTGCATTTTGTTCATAGCTTATACAACGCATCTTCTAGATTACCACAAAAAAAAATAAAAGTTCATTTTTTCCACAAGCCAACAACCAGACTCATTTCAGTAGGTGAGATAACCGCTCTCTAATTGTTTCAGCTGTTTTCTACGTAACCCGGACTGGTGCGTTTAGTTTAATGTTCATATAAGGGATTTGGTTGAAATTTACATATACAAAATGCTCATATACATTCAAAAGCGAATATCTCAATGAAACTAACCGGATTCATAATACAGTCTTCAGCAAAGTTGTTACTCATTGTTTGAACTACAAGTTTTGAAAATCTGAATCAAATCGAGAGTAAGGAAACTTTTTTTATGATCGATAAAGTGTAGGAGTGTCATTTTTTTCATGGATTTTATCCAAAGTCTCCATACAAAATTCAAACTAAAAGCGCCAGCTCATCCTACAACCATATAAGCTAAAACTTCCAGATAATGGTTTTCTCACCTAAAGGCACAAATCTAGAGGTTGGCCCGTGGAAAATTTATTTTTGTGGGCCAGTCTAATGTGCATTCTAACCTCGAGTAAGCCGCGAGTATTCGGCCGAACTTCTAATAGACATAGAATTAAGTGAATTTTGTTACGGCTCCGTAAAGCTAACGCAATTGAGCCTTCCAAATAAACGAACTGGACAAAAAATTTCCACAAAGTTCAAAAGTTTGAAAATAATCAAAGTTCCAGAGTCTTAACAAATCTCCAAAGCACAGGACAGGATCTAGCGAAAGATCCTACATGCTGGGATCACTTTTTAGTGACTTGGTTACTATTTTCTAAAAAGTCACTTTATTCATCAAAAATTCACTTAAAATTTAGTCACTAAAGTCACTTTTTGGGCGTACCCAATGTTGAGGGTAAAGATTTTGACTTTAAAAACTCACATCAAATCACAGCTTGATTTGGTAACAAATTTGTGGAGGCGAATCAGGAGAATTTCAAATATGGTAAAATATCTCTGTGTTACACAGTGTTGTTAGTTGCTAATCTAGTTGTGCAACGCAGAGGCATTGCGTGCCTCATTTGTTTGCCTGCGCACCAAACTTTTTTCTTTATAGTTTACCACCACATATTAGTTTATGTTTTATTTTTCAATGCTCCATGAATTCGAGGGACATATTCTCAATTACTATATTAATCACTACCTAACGTAACATTTAAAGGGCCTACCATCCTGTGTAAACAAAACTTATATTGCCCTTTTCGCGCTAACCGAAGTAGAACGAATTGCAAAACTTAACAAAACTATCAGAATGAACCAGGGGAAGCTCATAAGTTTTGACAGGCGCAACCATCGGTAATTGAGAGATTTAGTTTACAACTGACAAGATAGTGAGAGCGAGCTTTTGCGCTCTCTTTCTCCATTACTCGCTTTGTCTGCACAGTGCACAGCGAGAAATGCACGCTTTAGGCACCCATACATCACAAATGTTCTTCTAATTTAAACTCACACATTCAAACCGGCCTGCAAGTATGATACACGTCCAAAACGTACCAGACTGCTGTTTCTGTGTTGCACCCGTTTGACGCGTGACTGCTGAAAGTTTCAATTACAACTAGTGGTGCAAGCCGCCATGTATTGTGGAAAATTTGTGGCATGTTTCAAGAGGTGATAGAAGGTCTGCTTGGCTTACATCACTAAACATTCACAAACTTGCCAGCCGCCACCCAAAAAAGCTCGCTTCTAGGTGCACTATTTAACGAGTTTTGTCATGGTAGTGATATCGACATGCTTAGAAGGACTGATTGATTAGGGATTAGGCAGACCATCCGAATTGAATTTAATCATTTTTGAAGCAAACCAAGGTTGAAGATTTAATTGATTATATAGATAAAATTATAAAAATCTGAACGCATTTTTTTTAATTACTAGCTGAGTGTGCCCGGTCTTGCTCGGGATTCAATATTAGCTTGAGCTTATGCGCCGATTAAAAAAAAAACATGCTATATTGTACGTAGCCCCCCTCCCTATTATCTAAGGGGCTACCCCCTATGATTATCTCCTTATACCCCCACACTCGCCCCCACATGCCTAATTTGGTTCCATTTGCTTGATTAGTTCTCGAGTTA